>NW_012109997.1:408754-423336 GCF_000951045.1 Mandrillus leucophaeus | reverse complement strand
TACATATAATTGACTCCTGAACAACACAGGGTCCAACACAGGGGTTAGGGGGACCAATCCTCCATGCATTCCAAACTGCATACACAGAGTGTGCTGTTCAAGGGTCAAACGTATGTAATTTTTATTTGTCAATTAACAAAAAAATTAGGAAAAACTATACCATGCTTTTATTGTACACTTAAAAATTTGTTGAGAGTAGATGTCATGTTAAATGTTCTTACCACAATAAAATAAATTTTTCAAAAATATTTTAGAAAACTTATGAATAATTATTAGATTTTCACTTATTAAAGGATATTCTATATTTTCCAGCAGATACTGTACTGTCTTATATGCTACTTCCTCTACAAGGGAAGATGGGAATCATTTAAATTTAAATGTTAAAACTTTATTTTGAATGAAACTAGCACGAGGTATCCTAAAAAAGGGGAGTAGAATCTCTACTACGGATAGCATAATTATTATAGGGTATTAATTCAATCATAATAATTCATAATGTAAATAGAATAAAATGATAATATTGATGTAAAAAATAAAGCAAAGAGAAACAAGAAAATAGACCCAGTAGAATGTGAATGGAATCACTAATGATTACCAGTTTATATGTACCTAATATGTATTTGAGAAGAATATGTAAACCACTGTCTCATATGATTGGCATTTCTATAAATTTAACAAATTTCTTAACTATGATAATTATTCATTGTTGCTACAGTACCACATGTACATCTCTGTGCCACTTTGTTTTAAGGTAAGTCTGTAATTCACAGTGAACTGGTTCTTGGGCATCAATTTATGACAAATTTATTTTCATTTGTCAGATAGCTTTAGGATAACATTATTTTAATGCACATATGTATTGTTTCATCTCCAAGTCTCATTGCCATTTTTAAGAGCTGTGAGCTGTATTATATAATTAGATATGGAAAATATTTTGGGTCAGTCATTAGTTTTTTTCATGAATCTTCTGTATGGACTTTTTTTTCAACTTAAGGAAAAACATGTACATTCGGAAACTGGACATATATTAATCTACTACTACATATGCTAATCTAATCTGATGGCTGCTGAGTATTTTAATAATAAACATGTAACTTGGAACTTTTATCCTTCAGAATTATGAAAGTAAACAATTTAGGGTAGAGTGTAAAGAGGTATCTAGCATAGTAGTTAAACTAAAATCAATCCATCTTTCTATCTGCCTATCTACATAGCTGCACATTTATCTCTCTGTTGAAGTCTGTTCTTTATATATCATTGGAAACATTTGAGGGTCATTAAAATAGGACCCCATTTTCTTGATTTTCTTGTTCACTGAATAAGATTTACTTCATCTTTATGGGCATTTTTCTTAAAACCTGTTGACAATAGTTAGGGATACAAATAAACATGATAAGTTATATCCTTGAAATTCTTATTTTATCGGTTGTTTGCCAGATACTTTTAATTTTATCATTTGCCTTTAGAATACAGTTTTTTATTTATGTCCCAATGTTTCTTTACAGATTGGTGAACCATGAAAAACAATATTTATACTTCAAAAAAAGTAACAGTTTTATTAATGAATGTAAATAGACATCTTTCTTGTGATTTATGTTATTAAGGCACAATAGTAAATATTTTATAAAATATTTGTAGGCTATATTTGAGATAAATTCAGGGGAAAATATTTTATTTCAGAATGCTCTGATGCTGTGCCTCTGAGAGACAGAACAATGCAATGGTGTGTTTAGGATAACTTATACAATATTAAAGGCTATCTTTTCTGTAAAATTATTTTTGGTAAGTTCATATAAACAATCTTTTTTCTTCCTTAAATTGCACTAGTAACTAATATTAGCATGACATTTTAAACCTAGCAATTACGTTTTTCTAATGAGATTTATGTGTGGATCAAAAATAGATGGCCTCTGATCTTCATGGCCATAGAGAAAATAAATGTGTTTCTTGTGAACACCCTGGAATTTTCCCAGTTTTGTGGATCACATTAATTTAAAAATCTGTCATAGATCTTAGTGTCTGAGAAATACACAGAAACTATACCCCATTATTACAAGAACAAAACAATTCAAACTTGGCCCTGTGAAACTAAAGTAAATCTAAACGAGACTTTTATGTAGAGTGCAGACAAAAAGCATTGGCATTTCCAGGAGTAAATCTAGATTTTGTTGCCTCTAAAGATTATACCATTTGGGAGAAACTGTTTGAGAAAAAGAAAATATGAATATGTCTTACCTTTCAAATTTTATTAAGCCTATGACCATGTGAACACATCTTTAGGTCTTCCCAGGTCCTTGGAAGTGACCTATGAAAGTGCAGGGCTCTGGAGATTAAGCTGCATTTCATAGTAAACCCACAATTGCATATACAGTAATCTCTTCTTATCTGTGGGAGATACGTTCCAAGACCTTCAGTGGTGGCCTGAAATCACAGATAGTACTCAACACTATATGCCCTTAAAATAGGCACAAGAAGAGATTAACAACAATTCATATAAAAGAACAATCATATACTTAAATAAAAGATATGTGAATGTGGTCTCTTATTCTCAAAATATCCAACTGTAGTATACTTGCCTTTTTTCTTCTTGCAATCTGTTAACCTGATAACCAAGAGGGCTGCTAAGTAACTAATGGGTAGGTAATCTATACAGCATGAATACACAGGGCAAAGGAAAGATTCACATCATATCCCAAACAGGTTGAAGCAGGACAACACGAGATTTTATCATACTACTGCACAATTTAAAACTTATGAATTATTTATTTCTGCAATTTCCATTTAACATTTTTGGACCTTTGTTGACCACAGGTAACTGAAACACTGAAAGTGAAACCTTGGGTAAGAGGGACTACTGTAATAAAAAGACCTGAAGCCAGGAGCAGATTGGTGAATGGTTTCATTGTTGTTAGTGAAATATATTGTAACATTGTGCATGGATTCTTCTGTTAAATATTAAACCAAGTGTATTTTTTAAACAACTAGTCTTCAAATACTTTAAATATTAAAAAAATTCACTTATGTCTTGACAATATGATATTTAATTGAAGAAGTTACTGCAAAATGTACTTGTGTTTACAGGTAGAATATTTGAGAACTTTTTGATCTCCACATCCTTTAGGATTCAGTGAAGCTTTACTCAATCAGAATCATTCCTAGGAACATGGAACTATTTATTGTTAAATACTTGGTTGATAAGATTTAGCTTTCTTTTTTCGTCTTCTGTTTTAGAGGCATTTATGTTCTCTCAAAGTCTGATGGTTAGGTTTCTAACTTTTCCAATATTTGGATTGGTAAATGTACTACTTAAGGTACATAAATGCTTTATTATTGGTAATGGCACATATAAAATCTCAATGCATTTATATAACTCTCTAGTAATTGGTTATACAAAGACTATAGAAAATAGTGATTTACCATAGACTCCCTTTTACACCTGAATCTATTTGTTCAACTCTTTTATTACTGTTGCGTTGTATGGCTCATATAAATTTTATTTAATTTTTCTTTCTAACTAATCACAATGATACCAAATTGTAGTATATAGTCTTATTTGTAGCATAGATTGCTCTCTGAAAATATGTACCATGAGTACATGTGTAAATCAATGAACATCGACTTAAACAGTAGCTATTTCATGTGAACCACACACATTCTTGGCAAGAAACAGAAGAATGCCTGAGGCCCAGGCATAATTCCTTGGAAATGACAATGCCAAAATGCCCAAGGAAACACTTGGCAGGGCTACTCATTTATTTTCACATATTTATCTATTTGATCCCTTGGTTTCAAGCTTCCAAACAGAAATTCAGAGCATTTTCGTGTTATCTGGGCGTCATCCCATATTTACTAAAAGAGCAGTCCTAAACATGATCATTTTATGGGAGAAATAAGTAGCACATGGTGTTTATGCAATGCAATGTTATATATGATTTTACTCATTATGCCCATTGTATTAAGGGGATTCCATCTTTCTTTGGGCCCGTATCAGGCTACCACCCTATAGAATGAATGGCATACTTAAGCTCTGGCTGAATTGTTCTCTAATATAATCTGACTCAAGGAGAACAAATGGAGTGGGTCTTTGTCATCCTCCTGTGTCATATGAATTTTCTCTGTTTCTGGAGTCAAAATTGTTCTGTTTTTCACCTGCTATTTGAGAAATTTTTTACAATTTTCATATCATAAGCCAGAATAAAATGGGATGAGTAAGGAGCCTTTCTTTTTATACACTCTCTTGAAACTCTTCATGAAAAGTTTTCTTATTAAATTGTTTCATTTTAGCTTGAATATCCAAATGGAATGTGTTAAGATAAATTCATAATTACATTTCTTTTATTATACTATTTATATAGTTATGACACATTGTGAATTGAATGAAAGGTCTTATAAAATTCTGAAAAGCTGTGCTGTTGCTTTATTTATATCTCTAAAATTATCTCTAAAATTTATATCTCTAAAATTATCCACTGACTGCAAATTGTCCATAAGGAACATATTCAGTGTAAAACAATCATTCCCAGAACTAAAAAAGGTCTAAAAATTTCTTTTGAATTTTCTTTCTACTACAAATTTTTACATAAGAACAGAAACAGTAACTTCTTTCTAAAACAACAATGGAATCTCAATATCAAAATTAGTCAGGCTAGTACAGCCTAGCTGCTCGGGAGGCTGAGCTGGGAGGATCACATGAGGTCCAGAGTTTGAGACTGCAGTGCACTATAATAGTGCCTAGGAATAGCCACTGTACTTCAAGCTGGGCATCATAATGAGACTTCATCTTTCTCAAAAAAAAAAAAAAAAAAAAAAATCTGATGCTCAATATCAATCATTTAAAAATAAATGAATGATCATGGGATAGAAAAATGATAAATTCTGTATTTAGTCTATATTTGAACTTATATTTTTGTTACATCTCTGCAAATTATTTTCATGGGTTTAAGTATTTCAATTCATTTTATTTTTATTTGCAAAACCATTGCACATATATCTAATTTTTAAAAATTTTTCTGGGATCATAAGACACTACATGGTTAAAATATTCTATTACAATACTGTTATAGCAGATTCCAACCAAAGTAAGATAATTACTAAATAAAATGTAAACATTTGACTCGAAATGTGTCTTTTAATGAAATCAATAGCCATCCTGTGTATCTATAGATGAATATTTTTTAGTGCTAGCTAAGCAGATACAGGTTTTTGTCTCCATTGTATTTCTTTCTTGGTTTTTAATTGAGGTACAGGCTGAGTAACTTGTTCACATAATAAAGTAGATGACAGTGGAAAGTATTTTATTTTCAGTGTTAGTCAATTATTTGAACTTGCCAAAAATCACATAATGATTTATTATCAAACGTTATTTGTAATGATCTGTGGGCTGACAATTCATTTGAATTGTCCTCAATATTGTGAAAAGCAGAAAATTGGAAACCATCTGATTAGCAAAAAGATTATTTCTAGTCAATAAACTTAGCATTTCTGAGAAGTCTATCAAAAACATTTACCAATACTTAAGAAATGAAAATAACTATACTGCCCTTTTATCATTTAGAGGCAAAAAATCGAAAAATTGGAATACAGGTATACTTCTACTTATTGCATTTCACTTCATTGCACTTAGCAAATATGGCATTAATTACAAATTAAAGGTTTGTGGCAACCTTGCCTTCAGAAACTCTGTTGGCACTATTTTTCCTGACAGCATGTGCTGACTTTGTGTCTTGTGTCACATTTTGGTAATTCTCACAGTATTTCAAAGTCTTATTATTATTATATCTGTTATGGTTATCTTTGATGTTGCTATTGTAATTGTTTTTGGGTGCCATGAACTGTGCCCATATAAGAGGGTAAGTTTAATGTTGTTTGTGTTGTCACTGCTCCATAGACCAGCTGTTCTGCTATCTCTCCCCCTCTTCTAGGGCCTCTCTATTGTCTGAGATATAACAGTATTGAAATTAGGCCACTTAATAAACCTACAGTGGCCTCTAAGTGTTCAAGTGAAAGGAATAGTCGCAAGTCTCTCATTTTAAATCAAAAGCTAGAAATGATTCACCTTTATGAGAAAGGTGCTGAAAGCACAGGCTGAAAGCTAGGTCTCTAGCACTAAAGTTAGCCAAGTTGTGAATGCAAAGGAAAAGTGAAGAAAGTTTTAGAAGTTTGGATACAAGATCAAACCACCCACAACATCCCCTAAGCCAGAGCCTAACCCAGAGCAGGGCCCTAACTGTCTTCAATTCTATTGAAGGTAAGGAACCTGCAGAAGAATAGTTTGAAGCTAGTAAACATGATTCATGAGGTTTAAGGAAAGAAGCCATCTTGCTAACATAAAAGTGAAAGGTGATGCAACAAATGCTGATTAGAAACTGCAGCATTATCCTGAAGATCTAGCTAAGATCATTGATGAAGGTAACTACACTGAACAACAGATTGTCAGTGTTGATGAAATAGCCTTCTATTGGGAGGAGATGCTATCTAGGACTTTTATAGGTAGAGAGCAGAAGTCAATGCTTGTCTTCAAAGCTTCAAAGGACAAGCTGACTCTCTTGTTAGGGACCAATGAGACTGGCGACTTTAAGTTGAAGCAAAGCTCATTTACTATTCTGATAATTCGGGGGCCCTTAATAATTATGCCAAATCTGATCTGCCCGTGTTTTATAAATGGAATAGCAAAGTCTGTATAATAGCACATTTGTTTACAGCATAGTTTGCTAAATATTTTAAGCCCACTGTTGAGACCTGCTGCTAAGAAGAAAAGTTCCTTTCAAAATATTACTGCTTACCGACAATGTACCTGGGCCACCCAAGAGTTCTGATAGAGATGTACAAGGAGGTTAATATTGTTTTCATGCCTGATAATACAACATTCATTCTGTAGCTCATGGATAAAGGAGTCATTTCAACTTTCAATTCTTAAAATTTAGATACATTTTGTAAGCTAACAGCTGCCATACATAATGATTCCTCTGATGGATCTGGGAAAAGGAGATGGAAAACTTTCTGGAAAGGATTTGCCATTCTAGATAACATTACAATCATTCATTATTTATGGGAGGTCAAAATACCAACACTAACAGGAGTTTGGAAGAAGTTGATTTCAATCCTCATGGGTGACTTTAAGAGGTTCAGGACTTCAGTGAAGTAAGTAACTGCAGATGTTGTAGAAATGGCAAGAGAACTAGAATTAGAAGTGGAGCCTGAAGATGTGACTAGATTGCTGCAGTCTTATAAAATTTGAATCAAGGAAGAGTTGTTTCTTATGGATGAGCCAAGAAAGTGGTTTCTTGAAATATAATTTACTCCTGAAGGAAATGCTGTAAATATTGTTGATATAACTGGAAAAGATTTGGAATATTACATAAACTTAGTTGATAAAGCAGTGGCAAGGTTTGAGAGAATTGACTCAAATTTTGAAAGTTCTGCTGTGGGTAAAATGGTGTCAAATGACATCACATGCTACAAAGAAATCTTGCATGAAAGGAAGAGTCAACTGATGCAGCAAACCTGTTCGTCTTATTTTAAGCAATTGCCAGCGAGGTACAATGGCTCACACCTATAATCCCAGCATTTGGGGAGGCTGAGGTGGTAGTATCACTTGAGCCCAGGAATTCAAGACCAGCCTGGGCAACATAGCAAGGCCCCATCTCTACGAAAAAAAAATTAAAAAGAATTGCCAGGCGTGGTGGCACACACCTGTGGTCCCAGGTACTAGGGAGACTTAGTTGGGAGGGTCTCGAGTCTCGGGGGTCAAGGCCTCACTGAGCTATGATCAATCCACTGCACTCCAGCCTGGGTGACAGAGCAAGACCCTGTCTCAACAACAACAACAACAACAAGATTGCCACAGCTACTCCAGCCTTTAGCAACTGCCACCCCGATCAGTCAGCAGCCATCAACATCAAGACAGGACCCTCCACTAGAAAAAGACTGAAAATCACTGAAGGCTCAGATTATCATTAAATGTTTTAGCAATAAAATATTTTTAATTAAGTTATGTGCACTTTTTGGATATAATTCTTTCACACTTAATATAGTGTGTAAAGTGTAAACATAACTTTTATATGCACTGAGAAACCAAAAAATTTGTGACTCACTTTATTGCAATATTTGTTTTATCAAGGTTCTCTGGAACCTCACCTGCAATGTCTCTGGGGTATATCTTATATAATATGTGTTATATATATTCTTTACATGTATAATTATTAATTTTCTTCAGCTCTTCAGGTGAACTTTACCATGTTAGGGACATAATTATATTCTTTTTATACAACTGGTACAATTTACATTGATTTCTTCTCTCCAAACCCTGTTGTTTTTATAGAGCTTTCATGTGGCCTTTTTAGAGTTTTATGTTGATTGCTATTATAAATGCAAACTTTTGTATTCTGTGTTTAAGTTATCTCTTTCTGAAATTGTGTGTTATTACTAATATTCTTTCAAAAGATATTGTGGAGTAATAAATAATATTAGGCATTGAAGTTTAATTTTACATTTTTTTTTTGCAGAATAAAAATCATAGTTATATTTGTATAAAAGGATATGGGTGCATTGATAAATGAATCTCAATGTGTTTTATATATGATCCATGTAAAAATTCTCAAATACAATACACTTGGAAATTCTTAACACCATAGTATTAGCTAAAAAATTTTTAGGCCAAATATTTGATTGAAAATTCTGACCTAACATAGTATTTATTTCCTCCAAATAGTGACCCTAGTTTCAGATGAAACACAATTTTACTTTAAGAATGAAATGTCAAAGCAAGCCATTTATACATTGACAAGTCCCATAAAATACTATGGAATTTCATTGAGTCTAAGATAGTCTCAATTGTTAAGTTGCACTGTTATTTTATAGTATACCAAGAAAGAAAATAATGCTGTCACTGAAGTAAAACACAGTTTCTCAACATTTAGAATTTTTATAACTACCAAAAGAACTTTTTTAGACTTAAATGCAGGTTATTTTAATAATTTTAATCACTTGTGAATATTTTATGTATATGCACACACAGACATACAATGGAAAATATACATTAAAAAATTGGTAAGACATTCCTAAACCTTCTTCCCTTTCACTATCTGACACTTCTAAATTACTTTGGAGTCTGAGTTTTCAACATTCACATCTCACACCTAAGCTTATTCTCTTTGTCAGTGTGCAATATATTTTAACAGCGAGATCCACCATTTTTTCTAGTAATTTCATCCAAAGAGCTGCACCCAGTCTTTAAGTTTTGATGTTGCTATTTATTCTACCTTACTAGAATGTGTCAACAGAAGGTCTTTCAGGCAAAAATCAGGATTCATGTTTATATTCGTTTTTCAAATGCTCCTTAAAAGGTTCTATTGAAATGTGATTAAGCATTGTCCAATCGAGCCACAGGAAATAATAAGCAAATTCAAACATGCATTGTCCATGATAACAACATTACTATCATGACTGCCTCTTGATGAACCTAGATTGGAAGAAGTCATTAGGTGTAAGACATCCTTATTACTAATATGATAGGATGTGAAAACAATAGGTGTCCTAGAATCAACAAATTATAGTATTAAAGAAAAATCATTGTTGAAGATAATTTTAAAAAACAATTTCAGCTCTAATTAATGGCATATGTATATGTATACACATATTATTCTCAAAAATAAAATTTTAACAGACAAGTCATTTATGTAATTCCTCGATTTTTTATTACATAAATTTACCTGTATCTGTTAAGATATTTTGGATATTTTAGCTATGTTCTATTGAAAAACTTTTCCATCAAGATTTGAATGATTATGGTTACAACAAAATATATGTTCAACACTTCTAATTTATTATTTCATGTGCTTTTATACATAAGACTGAAAATAACCTCTCAAACTGATCATTTGTGAAGTATTGGAAAGTTCTCATTATATTTCTTGTGAACTAATATTTCTCCTCTGACGATTAAAATGTGCTTTCTTGCCTTTCCAAATGATTGGATGTTAAAGATAAACAAAGAAATGACAATAGCAACTGAGTATTTCTTTATCTCCTCTCTGCTCTAGGTCCTATAAGTAGTGTTTTGGTGAATAAATACGGCAGCCGGCCGGTGGTGATAGCAGGAGGCTTATTATGCTGTCTTGGAATGGTGTTGGCCTCCTTCAGTAGCAGCGTGATCGAGCTGTACCTCACTGTGGGATTCATTACAGGTAAGTCGTTTAGTCTTCAGTTTATTCTTAACTCTTCTGTTGTTTTCAAAACTCTATGAGAAGAATGAACAATAGAAAATTCTTATTTTCTTTGAATTTACTTTTTTTAAACAATGCAGTTTTAAAGTATTTCCATCTAGTACATTGAAAT
Source organism: Mandrillus leucophaeus (assembly GCF_000951045.1). Lineage (NCBI taxonomy): Eukaryota > Metazoa > Chordata > Mammalia > Primates > Cercopithecidae > Mandrillus > Mandrillus leucophaeus. The sequence continues at coordinate 413,001 of NW_012109997.1, read as the reverse complement.
TCAAGCTATATAATGGCCAAACATTTCGTTTTTTAAAAAATAAAAAAAAGTTATCAGACAAGTTACATATTATCACATAAATTTAAAATAAAACAGCTGTAGTTTTTTTTTTTTTCTTTTTTTCTTTTTACTTTTCAGCCAATGGAGATGGTGTTGTTGGACATAGACTTTCTGATGTAAATAAATACCTTAATTATTATAAAACTTATTTTCATGAGTTATTTCCATTTGCAGTATCTATCCGACTTTCCACTCGTAATATGTTAAAATGATGCCAGAGAGATATTTTCTGGATGCACTGATTTAGCTTCAACAATAAAATTATTGTTGCTTGTTCCGATTAGTGGTTGAGCTCATTGACTCTGTTCCTTCTTTTTCTTACTGAAATGATCCTGTTTAAAAGCTTGGTGAGCCACATTTTCTTCTAACACAAATATTAAAAATGACCTACTGTCACTTGATTATAGTTGTTTCTCATGCACGTATCTATTGACTCAAACTGACAACAATATGTACACTTCAAAAATCACTATTTTTTATTAGTCTAAATAAAAAATTGCATTACAAATTTATATTCAACATATTAGGAAAAATTGGACTTCAATATATAAAGAGACGGAATCTTTCCTTTCTGCCCAGAGATAAAAAGGCAAACATATTTACACTTGTGTAATCTTACACTCATGTATCATTTGATGAAAAAAATGTATTGAGGCTTACAGTAATAGTGATGTTAAAATCTTTCTCTTTACAATCTATCCACATCTCTCTCTTTTTTTGGTATAACAAAATGCATTTAATATTATAAATGAAAATCATCTTATATCTAAGCATTGTCATAGCGAAGAGAGTGCCTTTTCGTTTGTGTAGAGAAATTGACCACTGCATTTGACTGTAGAAGTCGGGATGGGCCTACAAGTAGGGAAAAGATGATTTTGTTATTTCCTGCACTGCAGATATAAATGGCATTATTGGTGTTCCAACTTACAATTGTATTCTTTGCGTCTCAAATACTTTGATGCCCCCAAAGTTAATTATTAAGTCCATCTATGAGGGATTTACTTTAAATCATTATCAGCAAATACTTTGACTTCAGTTTCCAAAAGTAGACAGATCTAGCATTTAAACTTGACTTGACACATATTATCTGTGTGATCATGGGTACGTTAACCTCCTTATACCTAAGTTTCTTAATCTATAAAATTAGATAAATAATAGGTCTTTTTAAAGGAGTTATTAGAATGATTAATGTAAAAAATGAATACATAGTACTTTACAGCTTACCCAGAATTTTGCTGTTCATAAATAAATGTTTGCAAATAATCACAATGCCATTTATTTAACATCTTACAGTTCTAGAACTTACTTTATTTTGGCAAAATCTTTTTGTGTTGTTAGGTGAAGTCGAGGTCAGGAAGTCTAAGTGTTTTGCCCAGTAATATAAAATAGGTACTTTTTTGGAGCAGATCAGTTCTACTTATTTCAGGTCTATGTTCGTTTTACCATGCCAGAATGAGAAAGAGATGGCAACTATTTCCAAATGAAAATATGGATTAACATTTGAAGGCAAAAGTTCCAGGCGACAGAATGGGGAAAATGATATAAGATAAAAAAAACTTAAGCTCTGAACCATAATACCTGGATTTTAGTTTGGGTTCTTCCACTTACAAGCTACTTGACCACAGGCTGGTCAGTTTTGTTATTTATAAATCGGATTTAATTACACTCATTCTGCATTTCTCACAGGTATGGCTGAGGTATAGTGTTAGAGAACATGCTATTCTGTTACTTGCCAAAGCATGTTCTTGTTCCTTCTTGTCAGCTTTTAGGGGTCCTCTTACTTATAGAAAATGTCTGTATTAAAGGGTTGGAGTATTGTACACAGACCTGTGTATTTCACAACTGGAATAGTTAACCACTTTACAGAACTGTTTCAATTTAGGTAAATTTGTAAATATAGAAGAACTCTTACCTCTCTAGCCCCTAAAATAAATATAGAGTAATGCCTAGTTTAAGGAAAAACAACAGATAGTTATATAAGTTAATTTTATGTAAATCAATATACTTTTTTTTTTCTTTTTTTTTTCTTTTGAGACAGTCTTGCTCTATTGCCAGACTGAAGTACAGTGGTGTGATCTCGGCTCACTGCAATCTCTGCCTCCTCAGTTCAAGCAATTCTCTTGCCTCAGCCTCCCGAGTAGCTGGGATTACAGGCACCTGCCACCACGTCTGGCTAATTTTTGTATTTTTAGTAGAGACGAGATTTCACCATGTTGGCCAGGATGGTCTCAATCTCCTGACATCGTGATCCATCTGCCCCAGCCTCCCAAAGTGCTGGGATTACAGGTGTGAGCCACCACGCCCGGCCTCAATCAATGTACTTTTTAAAGGACCTTATTTATTACAATCGCTCAGTAGTACTTTAGTGAGCTACAAGAGGTAATTAATTTTCCAAAGGTGACACTCAACACTGCCAAGGAGCTCCCTAGACAGTGGGGACTTTGGCTCATATAAACAATCAGCATTAATCCCTGAATTTAAAACTATGTTTCAAGCAAAAAATTCCTTTTTACTTAGCACACATGTGCATCTATATACATTAAATGTGGAATGTGAGGGATGTAGAGCATGAAATTATTGGCATACATTCATTACTCTTTTTGTTATTTGCATGGTGTTGAAACAAATGTTTGTGGGGAGACATAAGATTGTTACAAATTATGACCTTTTTAGTTTGTTTATAATTCTTCAATGCCAAAAGGAAAGTATTCACACCTTTATATTGCCCTCTTGCTCACAAGGAAGAAATCTATTCCATATATGTGTATATAAGTATATGTCAAGAAGAAAGGATCTGTATAATTAAATGATTTTAATTGAGAACTAATAATTTTGTCCTAGTTTCAACCTATTGTATGACTGTTGATACATCAGTAGAAATTCTTAGTTTTATTTTTGTGCTTTAAAATTAAAGGAATATGAAACTGTCATTTCAAGTGTTCGGTTATGAAAACCTTTTTATTTTTGTGCAATTACATTTATAATAATCAAAATGTACTATCTCATATTGGCATTTTTAATTCTGCCTTTCCCACTTGAATGTAAATTTTGAGGAGTAATTTCTTTTGTGAGTGCCATAATGTGTTTGTGTTTTCCCCCACTTTTGTTTTGTTCTTTTTAGGTTTAGGTTTAGCCTTCAACCTGCAACCCGCCTTAACAATAATTGGCAAATACTTCTATAGGAAGCGACCCATGGCAAATGGATTGGCCATGGCAGGAAGTCCTGTTTTCTTAAGTTCATTGGCTCCTTTCAATCAGTACCTTTTTAATACTTTTGGCTGGAAAGGAAGTTTCCTGATTTTGGGAAGTCTACTTTTGAATGCCTGTGTGGCTGGGTCCCTCATGAGACCCCTTGGACCCAGTCAAACCACTTCTAAGTCTAAAAATAAGACTGTCACAACAGAAGACGATTCAGGCCAGAAGAAAATCAAACCGAAGAAATCAACTTGGGGAAAAGTTAATAAGTATTTAGATTTCTCCCTTTTTAAGCATAGAGGATTTCTGATATATCTGTCTGGAAATGTCATTATGTTCCTAGGTTTTTTTGCCCCCATTATATTCTTGGCTCCATATGCTAAAGACCAGGGAATTGATGAGTACTCGGCAGCTTTTCTGCTATCTATTATGGCTTTCGTTGATATGTTTGCTAGGCCTTCTGTAGGATTAATTGCAAACTCCAAACATATTCGACCTCGAATTCAGTACTTCTTCAGTTTTGCAATCATGTTCAATGGAGTGTGTCATCTCTTGTGCCCGCTGGCACAGGACTACACAAGCCTGGTATTATATGCTATATTTTTTGGCCTTGGATTTGGGAGTGTTAGCAGTGTTCTCTTTGAAACTCTCATGGACCTCGTGGGTGCACCAAGATTTTCCAGTGCCGTCGGACTTGTCACAGTTGTGGAGTGTGGCCCAGTTCTTCTTGGCCCTCCTCTTGCTGGTAAGAACATTTTTCATCAAGAAAAATATAAAGCATAAAATTAATAACCATTAACTGAGACTTTATATACAGATTTTTTTTTTTTTTTTCTTGAGACGGAGTCTTGCTCTGTTGCCCGGGCTGGAGTGCAGTGGCGCGATCTGGGCTCACTGCAAGCTCCACCTTCCAGGTTCCCGCTATTCTCCTGCCTCACTCTCCCAAGTACCTGGGACTACAGGCGCCCGCCAGCACGCCCAGTTAATTTTTT
>NW_012109997.1:395771-408704 GCF_000951045.1 Mandrillus leucophaeus | reverse complement strand
CGTGTTAGCCAGGATGGTCTCAATCTCCTGACCTTGTGATCTGCCCACCTCGGCCTCCCAAAGTGCTGGGATTACAGGCTTGAGCCACCGGGCCTGGCTATATACAGATTTTTAAATGTGTTTTATAATACTAATAGCCTGAAGGAATATAGGCAGGTTAATTTTAGGTTTTACTATAAACTTAAAAATTTCATAATTAGTTAATTTTAGACCTAAATTTGTTTCAGAACCTGGACCTATGAACTTAAGAACTTATGTTAGACTGATAATTAGTATCATAATCTTCAGGATTTTTATCTACTTCAGTTGTTTTGGTCTCTTAAAAATATATCAGAAAAAAATGCTATTTTATCTTTATCATTGGTGAACAGATTTCTCAACTGTTTATATTGAAATGAGCCAAAAATGTAAAATATTCTCTCTAAAGGTCAGAATCTATTTTTTAATAGAGTACATTAGATATATTAATTTGAAATTTGTTACATGCTGAGAAAATACATTTATAATATCACTGATAGGAATATATTCATGTATATATTACATATAGAGAAAGACAGGGATGACTGAAAATTTATTCAGAGGTTTTTTGGGTGCCACTTATGTTCCATGTTTATAAATTGGAAAGATTACCTTCAGATTTTAAAATCTGAAATATTTTCAAAATGCCAATAAAAGTGTCTATGCTAAATTATTCAGTAAAAAGATGCAGTACATGTTTAGGGCATGACCAAAGAGTACCCTTACAAATTGAGAAGCTGGTCTGATATTTAAGAGAGAGAGAGAGAGAAATAGATAAAATAGTCATCACAGAAGCATTAGAGTTTTGTTAGAATTGCTTGTGGTTATTTTATAGTTTCCTTCTGAATTACAGTGGGGAATGCTTTAAGGAGTAAATTATGCCCTCTGAACTTCTGGTTTAAAGACATGTATAAGAGCATTTTGAAGTTAAAACTTCGTTCCGTCTTAGACTTTAAATGTTATAAATATTACGTTCTGTTTGTGCACCAGCCTTTGCCAGCAACCACTGTATATTGTTTTGGTTAATACTTGACTTAGACTCTTGGCCTGCTCTCTCATGGTCAGAGTCACTGCCAGGCTAAATGTAAATTTTTCCATTATTTAGTCAGTTTTTAAACTGTTTTTTACATGACATCAAGGAACCATTCTGAAAGTGTAAAAATTCATGTTTAATTTGTTAATTTTAATGACATCATTGACTTTTTGATGGTAGTTGGTATATCTCTCAATATAAATGTACCATGACATCAAAACAATTGTCAATAAAGAGTGAAAGCCAGTAGGTCTTCTTATTTATCAGGCAGTTCATTTTGTTACATAAGATAAGCACGACTGGTCCTTCTTTTCATACAGTATTAGTTTGATCAAATGAGTTTTAGAGCCTATTCATTATCCACACAATTGTTAGTGTTAACAGAGAAGTCACCATGCATGAGGGGATGAAAAAAGAATCAAGTCCAAATACATTGTGGGGATAGACTCTAAGAATTAAAATAAAGGAATCTTATGTGGCCACTCCCACCTGAGCAGATAATGTGCATTAATATTTTGAAAAAACAGTTTCAATATTTTTGAATGCTTATTGCATTAACATTGCCAAACCATGTGCCACTGGTAGCAAATGGCAGTAATTGATTTTAGACCTATTGTTGAAATTCTCAGACTGTAGCCATTGTATATCCATTTTTTCATTCCATATCTGCCATCTGCTACCCTTAATATTTCTTGACTTTTAGATTGACTTCCCCTCTATAGTATTTGATTATTGCTAGAACTGCCTGGCCCATAGTAGGCACTGAGTTAATATTTTTGAATGATTGAATATTATTGCTGTTATTTCTGACATAGTTGCAGCATAGCAATGAAAAGTAGGGAGTGTGTGGTTTCTATTTCGTATTTGTTTTTTTTCAGACTGTACTTTCACTGCTCCTCTCAGAAAGAATTGAAGCTTTAGTTCTGGAAAGCATATCTGGTTTCTTGATGATGCTAAAAAATTCTTAAAACATTTAGAAAGTATGCTGATGTGGCAGCCCAAAGTGGTATTCACTCTGATGGGCCATGGATCTAATGCTTTTATATTTAGAAGTATAACAATCATTGTAGAAATAGAAATATTTGACTCAAGTTAGGAAGGAAAATTAAAATTATGCAATTTTTGTTATGTTTATGAATATATCATGCTTACTTAAAGCCATTCTACCATCTACCTGATTAAAACAGAAAATTTTGTTCAAATAGGTACTATATTGCAAGTAGCCAAATTTAATGTTGAGCCACTGACTAGATTCTAGGGAGAATGTTATGGATTCTGACTAAACAGACTGGTTTGAAAGTTGTATATCAGAGTCACTTGGAATGCATATGCTAATTTATACAGATTTGTATACACTAAATTTTGCTGTTAATAATTACTAAGAATTAGATGCCTGCATAAGCAAGAGACAAAACTAAATATAAGCTGACAAAATTTTAAAAGTCAGTAAACGTCTAGATTAAATGGCACCAGATTAGATTTTAAATGGTCTCAATAATCAAATGGAACAAGTAGTTTTTTACTGATTAGTTTGCCCTTAATAATTTAGACTCAGATAAAGTAAGAAACTGGGATTAGCTCAAATAGTGTTACACTTAACCAACAGGTTAGGTGAAGCCATTCTGCAGAGTAGTTAAGAATAAGTCCAGACAGACTTCAATTAAGAGTCTAGATTCTACCACTAACGAGCTACGTAACCATGCCCAGATTACTTCACAGTACTCCTTGTAAGGATCGAGTGAGATATTACAGATAAAATTCTTAGGCTAGTATGGGGCATAGAGAAAGCACTTAGTAAATATTAGACACTGTTAGGAACCATGTAAAAGTCTTTAGGTTTCTCCTAAAGAAAGTAATTTTTCTCTATTGAAGAGAAAAGGAAGCATGGAAAAGGTGAAGCAATCCTAACATGTGTACTGTAAATAGAGATATCTGTATTTACATGTATAGATATAAAAATATACCTCACTCTTGTATGTATTAATATATACCTAACAAAAGATATATACCTAACTTGTCTTGTTTGTATATCTTAGTGGGAGAAATCATGTTTAGTAAATTTAATGTACTGGTAATATAATACTGTGAGTGTCTCTGCATACCTTTACTAAGCATATATAGAAGTCATAATCTAGATTTTTTTATTTTTACAGTCTTATTCAACATTAATTTAAATAAGAGGAATATACTTTGAAGAATAATTTATTTGAAATTTTTATCATTATGTGACTGTTTTATGATGCCAACTTAAAAAGATGCTCTTTGTCTTCTAGGTAAATTGGTGGATATAACTGGAGATTATAAATACATGTACATGGCCTGTGGGGCTATTGTGGTAGCAGCAAGCGTGTGGCTGCTCATTGGCAATGCTATCAACTATAGATTGCTTGCAAAGGAAAGGAAGGAGCAAAGTGCAAGAAAGACGACCAGAGAATCGGAACGCTTGAGCAAATCTAAACATTCGGAAGATGTTAATGTCAAAGTTTCAGATCCACCGAGTGTAACCTCAGAAAGAGAAACTAATATTTAACAAGAATCACATCTCTGATTTCAGTGTTTATTGCTTTCCCTAGCAGTTTGTTTTTCATTTTGTTTTCTTAAAGTATTGGAAAAGTTTTTAGCTGAAATGAGGAGTCACAATTAAGGATGGAGATGATATTTTCCTCAATGGCAAATTTTAAATTAGTTTTAAAACTTATTTGGGTAAATTTTGAGATTATGCATAGAAAGAATCCATGCTACAGGTTTATTTCCATACCTGACTCTGGATGTGGTGGTGAAAATACTAATTTTAAAGTCTCCCAGTGACTTTCGGTCTTGGTTATGTGGAAAGTTCTGAATTTCAAACCCCTAGTTTAAGTAGGTAGAAGGAGGATGCCTAATCCTACAAAGTGATCCTTAATACATTTCATTTTTTTTGCTTGATATTAATGTATGAGATAGAGATGAGAGACAATTATCTCCTCTTACACACAAACACACATACTCCCACATGCTTACCCACATGTGCACAGAGTGTCTGGAGAATAAAAAACAAATTAAAAAGAAGTGATAATTTATTTTTAAGGTAAAAAATCCATGAAGACAAAAGAAACATATGTCTGTGTGCTACTTTACAATGTTAGTTTTAAAGATAAGCACATGGGTAAAAATGAGGGTGATCCTTATTCAAAAATATATCTGACTGCTATAAAAATATTTGCATATATAAATTTGACAAAGAAAAGAAAATCAATGTTAAACCATTAAATCTGAGCACTGTTAGACTTGATTAATCCATGAGCATGATATTTTTTTTGAGTAGGGGGCATTAGTACCTGGTGCTAGACAATAAAACCCTCAAATACTTTTTAGAATTCTTACCTAACATGTAAAAGTCTGCACAACTCTTAACAATGAGCCACATCCATTGATTTTACAAGGATTTTAGTTCGTAATCCAGAAAGTAATAATCAGGGATTTAATTTTAAACAGGACTCAATCCAGATTCGCTGTTATACTGAAATATCAAAGTAAAATCCTAGTTGGCAGGATTGTAAGTAGACTGAATTCTAATTTTTCCCAACACATAGTAGTAATTGGAGGTTAGTGTTATGAATACTTCATCTGACTACAACTAAGGGTGAGAGGTGGTTTTAATGAACTCTCTAAGCTGTCTCAGCTCCCTCCCTTCCACAAAATGCAAGAGTAAAAGCAAACCACAAACGGGCCTTGTGCTCAACCACTGGAAATGTCTCCTAGGATGAGAATGGCAGTACTTCCTTCTGCCTTTGGACATAACTAAGCCAGGAAACGTAAAAAGCCTTCTAGAAAGAGAGGCACTGTATGACTTGCAATTGTATGTATAGTTTATAACCTGATAGCAAAAAGCTTGAAATATTGCAGCCCAGGTTAATTCAGCACTTTCCCATTTTCATAACTATGTGAAAACATCTGGGAACCTGAATCACTCCTGAATACAGAGGCATATTCTTTTTAAACTATAAATACCATTTTGAGTGAGAAAGTACTTTTAAACAAGAAAGAAATTGTACAGTATGACTAAAGCTATAAATATATGTGCATCTATAAATCTGAAGTTTAACATTATGATTAATTTAAAAAGTATTTAGTGCTTGACTATTAAAGCAGTGTCATGTCACTCCTAAGATGTCAAAGCAAATTAGACATTCATTTTTTTTATTGTAATAAAGGCAGGTGCTATTTTTTTTCTGGTAAGATTGCACCTGGATACCAGGCTTTTGTAATAGTTAACATTAAAGATTTGATTCATAAAGTTAATTCACTGCTTAAGCATGTGGCTCATATTTAGGAAGCTATATACAAGTCAGTTTTTCATTTAACATTTGCTCTTTTGCATATGAAGAGATACTTGTATTTTACAAATGTTAAGTAAAACAAGATGTGCCAATATCATAGGTAAATAAATTAGGAAAAAATGTGGGACTTTACGGCTGTTTTTAATTTAGTTTCACCCAATCTTGATTCTTGAATGAGCTATGTTTATATTTTTAGTTCTTTTTTATTCAACTCAGATTTCTCAAGAGGTGTAACCCCTAAATTGTGTAGTACCTCTCCAATCATAAATTTCCAAACAAAAAAAAAAAATTCTATTTCCCAAAAAGTGTCTTGAATTCTCTGAAAAGGTACATTAAACTAATATGAATATCATGTTCCAGGGGGAAATAAATGACAAAGTAATAATCACGAGGTTTTAGGTCAAAGGCTATATTATATATTTTTTATTACCTTCTAGTAGAGACGTTCTGCTGGGTGCATTTCAGTGGCCTTCTCCAGGGAGGTTTATTTACTTACTGATCAGTTTCTCATCACGTCAAAACCAATTCATATTTTTCTGGGCGCTCTTTGGTTGTCTTCATTTTTTTTTTCTTTTTTTTTTTTTTTGAGACTCGCTCTGTCTCCCAGGCTGAAGTGCGGTGGCCGGATCTCAGCTCACTGCAAGCTCCGCCTCCCGGGTTCACGCCATTCTCTTGCCTCAGCCTCCTGAGTAGCTGGGACTATAGGCGCCCGCCACCTCGCCCGGCTAATTTTTTGTATTTTTTTAGTAGAGACGGGGTTTCACCATGTTAGCCAGGATGGTCTCGATCTCCTGAGCTCGTGATCCGCCCGTCTTGGCCTCCCAAAGTGCTGGGATTACAGGCTTGAGCCACCGCGCCCAGCCTGCATTCGTTATTTCTAATGCTGATTGTATTAAATTGTTAGAAAAGAAAGTAAAAATTGCACATTCAACGCACATGATTTGTACAGTCACACCTGGCAGGAGCACTGCACAGAGTTACAAATATGCACACATGTTAATGCCATGCATAAATATTGACAGTTAAACCAGAACACACATGAAACAGTGACATACATACCTAGAGGATTCAGAATTGTTCCAGGGTAATATAAATTATTCTACTTGTTCACGCTCCCCACCCTCTTGAACTTGTTTGAAGATTTGCTGCTTTAGCAGAATCTTTTCAAGATTGAGAAAAGAGTATCAACCTAGGATTTTCATTATTAGTCACATAAATGGAGGAGGAGATATATTTGGCTTCCGCCTCTGCAACAATTAATGCTGAACATATTTCTTCCTCTGGGGAACAATAGGTTTTAAACATTTGAGATATCATGAAGCAAAGTCAGTGTATACCACTACAATCCCCACTAATCTGTATTCCCCCATTATGAAATTGTACAGAAGGAAGGGTGTCATTAATTAAGGTATCAAAATAATTCATGGCTACTTTAAGAATTTTTTCATTCGTGTTAATGGAGCCCCCCATATTTTTCACTACTTAAATAGGCCATCGCTAATTTATGAATAGAACATTGAGTTTGCACTTTTCCTGACCTATCCTCACCTCCTTTCCTAATCATTTTTTGCATTCACCTAGCATACCTTAGGAGACAACAGATCAGGTTTTAGTGTATTTCACATTGGAAGACATGGTGTTTTCTCAGTATAAATCTACATGACTCATAAATATCACTTTTTTGGTACCAAATTTCAACACCTTAGCTCATGGACTTATTGGCCTCAGCCTAATACTAAGAAATAGGTAAAATAATTAGATTTGTTATGTTGGAATGTACACTTTAAAAAATCTAGATAATTTTTACTCATTTTTTTCTGGCTGTACAACATGACAATCAAGAATATAGAAAAGACTAAAAGATATCTGATGTAAGTTTTTATGTAGATGATATAAATACGAAGAGATATTCGTGATCAGTTAGTTGAAACTTATTTTTTATCTAAAACACCTTTAAAAAATCCCTTTTATAAGTAGAATGTTGAAGACTTAATAAAACAAAATAAAAAATTATTATTTTTAGGCTTAATAGGGAGATTAGATACATAGTGGAAAGGGAACTAATATTTATGAGATGAATTTTGCTTATGTAATGCCTTTCAATATTCAAACCAAAATCATGGCGGAATTATTACCAGCTTGACATGACAGATGAATGAAAACCAAAAACAAAGAAGCTCAGCAAACTGCCCGAAGTTAAAAGGTGATATGAACCAAATTTAAAACTCAGGTTTACCTAAAACCAGAAAGATCCCCTAGAGTGTTCACTACCATGCTGCCTACCGATAGAGGCCAGAGAAGCAAAGGAAGATAAAATATAGGTACAAAAATGGTACATCCCATATAGTAATACAATTAGGTTTAACTGTAACTTGTATTATGATTTATTTAGTGTTTATTAGAGAACTGCATTTGCTAGAACCTGAATATGCAATTTCTTTTTTCTTTTTTTTTTTTTTTTTTCCTTTTTTCTGACATGGAGTCTCGTTCTCGTCACCCAGGCTGGAGTGCAGTGGCACGATCTCAGCTCACCGCAACCTCTGCCTCCTGGGTTCAAGCAATTCTCCTGCCTCAGCCTCCCGGGTAGCTGGAATTACAGGCATGTGCCACCATGCCTGGCTAATTTTGTGGGGGTTTTTTTGTTTTGTTTTGTTTTGTTTTTTATAGTAGAGACAGGGTTTCTCCATGTTGGTCAGGCTGGTCTCGAACTCCGACCTCAGGTGATTCGCTTGCCTCTGCCTCCCAAAGTGCTGGGATTACAGGTGTGAGCCACCACACCCAGCCTTGAATATGTAATTTCTAATTGCCTGCTTTTCTCCCCAATGCAAATTATCTCAAATAATGATAATTTTTATGTATAGACATAATTGCTTTAATATGACTCTTTTTTCATAAAAATAATAACATATTTGAGTCAGGCATAATACATTTTTTTCTGAGGTTGGAGTTATCAGGAAAATGTTATCTTTTATGAATAAATAATTCCCAGATTGGTTGCTACATATCATGATTCCAAAAGTACAATAATAAGCTGGATGTGGTGGTGTGCACCTATAGTCCCAGCTACTCGGGAGGCTGAGGTGAAAGGGTCATTTGAGCCCAGGAGGTTGAGGCTTCAGGGAGCTATAATGGTCCCACTTGCACTCCAGCTTAGGCAACAGAGTGAGACTCTTGTCTCTGTTTAAAAAAAAAAAAGAAAAAGGGAAAATGTACTTACTAGAAAACATTATATTTAGAATGTTAGTGATTATCCCATTTATAATATCCCTAGCTACCAAAAAAAAAGACTGTAAGATACAAATGATTTGGTTTACCTGTACAGTTACATATTAATTTTCATCATTTAATACAACTTACCCTACACTCTAGATTATTTTGCAAGTTTCTCTGAACATCTTTGTTGTCATTTGTCTCTTTGTTTGTTCTATATAGAAAACAAGTGTCATTGCTTTTGTCTTCTCCATCTAGACTTTTGCAGTCCTTAGACTGTAGTTCTCCTTACCTCTATTCAAATAGTGCACTTGCAAGGCGCTGCATTCTTTTCAAAGTCAACTGTGATGCACGTTTATAATTACATACACATATAATTGAACATAATTTTAGAGTCTTGAAAAACTGGCACTATCATGAATGTTTTTAATTTTCTTAAAGTGCCTGACAACATTGAGTAACAAAGCTTACCATCACCACATTGCACCATTACATATTATTCTGTAGTCTCCATCAATGCAGTGATATCACTGATACATCATACCAACAAGATTTCTAACCACAACCATTCAGAGCACCAATCAGCATCTAAAGTATTGAGAATATAAGACTAATATTACAAACTTGACTCATCTCTCTTTAAAATTTTGATTTCTGCACAACCATATGCAGAGCTCATGTTTGAGAAGGCACTTAAAAGCTGAGAGACCCAATTATCAGTAATTATAATGCTTGCATAATCAAAATTATAAATTATCTTTGTTGATGCAATTAAAAATGAGTGATTTTCTGAGCTTATGTCATTTTATTATGGTTCTGATTTTCTCTTCTTTCCTATCAGTTGTTTGTACACTGGAGATTTTAGCTCTTTACAGGGTGCTACAATCTGGTTTATTTTAGTCCTCTCTATTGATTTTTCTTCACTTTAATTCATTTATGTCCAAATCATGAAAGAATTGCTGTAGTATTGAGAATGATCATTTTAAAAGTCTCTACCTTAAGAGCAAAATTAATATTGCAAAATGAATTTTTGATATTACAGGAGCATATGGGAATTTAGATCAAATTACATCTCCCATCCCAATCTCTTGCTTCCTCATCATCCCCCCCTCCTTTTCTTTATATAATTATTTTTTAAATGTTTTACTTTCTATGTTTTTATAATATCTAGGTAAAACTTCTTTAACATTTTTATTTAACTATGGACATGTTTAGTATGGATTTTTTTCCTTTGGTGTATTTATTTACACTTACACTTGTTTGCATGATCTACATGTTTTTCAGTCTTTGTATATACTTGTTAATAAGGTGAGCAATATTCAGGGATATATCAGTAGGCAATTACTTAATGATCATAAATGTATTCACATTTGAGCAAATATTTTTCACATGATCAAACAAGAATTTTGTTTCTTTGTTTTTAATTTAAATGTGGCAAAATAAGCTAGAGAATCTCTGTGTGAAAACACTGATACTAAACATTTTATTAAAATAGAATAAGTTGATAAAAACCTCCTCTATTCAGAAAAACAAAAGAATGGCGTTTTATCTCACATAAATTTAGGATGGAAATTTTAAAACATTCTTTTGACTAAGTCTTTAATTCTGTTTTTTCAGTTTTTATATGCATCTAAAATAAGTTTTTTGAGTTAGATTCAGTTTATATAGCTTGCTTGTTAGAGTACACATTTTTTTTCTCATCCTCTGAATCTCAAGAGTACATATTTCTGACAAGCTTTTCAGTGGTACAATAGATTTTATTTTTCTACCATCAACTTTCTACATCTAACTAAAGCATTAATATTTCTAGATTTAGTGAAATAGCACATATGAATTAAAATATTTATTTCTAAGCATTAGATCTAATTGTATTTTTATTTGTTTTGATATATTTATGTCTCAGAATATATATTTAATGAATTCATTTCATCCTCTCAACCCTCAGTTTTGTTAGGTATCCACATTTTTACCGTATAAAACTAGACTGGATTAAGGATTTTGCCTAAACCTATACCAATACTCTGAGTAAATGCAGGGTTGGGGATTGAATTCAGGTCTTTTAACTTCTAACACACTTTTTTCTCTATTGAACTACAGAAGCCATAAGGTCATAATGATGACTTTTATAGAGTGAATAAAATATTTTCCTAGAAATACATATGAAAACCCTACTTGATAGTTTATATCCCAAATGAATATATTTTTCCAATCATGGTTTACAAAATCATGTTTGCAAACTTACTTTGAAGACTATTTCCTGATTGCCATGGCAGATAATTCTTGGCAAATCAGAAATAATATTTAGTGAGATTAATTATTTTGCACAATATATGTTGTTATAGCAATATCAAAATCATTTAAACATACCAATATTGTATTAACAGAAAACATGTCAATATCTCATTAATTCCTTTTTTAGCTTGTTCATTTTTATTTTAGAAGCAGTGCTCATTTGTTTTCTAAAGTAGAACGCCAGAGCGCAGAACACACACTACAAGTTTGTTAAATTCTTTAATTGTATGCAAGAAATTATTACTGTAGCATAGTCTTGAGGAGAACACTTCTACAGTGTTTCTTGATCTAAGAACCTGAAGATGTGTTAATGAAATTATTAGAATAAGGTCTATCTCAGATTTCTTATTTTGTGAATTTTTTTTTCACCTAATAACACTAAAATCCACAACAGCTGTCTGGCAATAGTGTAACTAGAGCTTCTTTTATGTTAGAGATTCCATCTACCTCTACATCTTATCTAGATAGATATAGTCTTTCTAGATTTTCTTCTTTATTCCCTTGCAGAGAACAAACAAAAATCGCACCTAAATTAAAGATCCATGGTGAAGGGGTTGCTATTAGTTTTCCTGGTAAAACTGTAAAAAGAGTAATCTGCATTCAGTATTTGCCTAGTTCATCAAGATAGTTCATCAAGATTTACCCTAAAAACACACTTTAATAAAAATTTGGGTAAACTCATGTATCACAGTAAAATCTTTTATGAATTGGGTGGGCCCTAAAAGCATCTGTAGTAAATGATGTATTTGGTTAGATTCAGCCAAACTGACACCCGTATGCTAAAATAGCATTGTCATTCTGACAGGAGGCGGCCTCAGTAATTACAGTGAGTGCATTTACTAATATAAGGATCCTTCTTTGTAGTGACAACAAAAATGAGATTGTAACTTAATCAAATATAAGTCAGATATAGTAATTCCCTATATTGCAGAAGAAAGAGCAGGGTCTTTTCAAGTGTTTGCTAAAACTGACTAAATTTGAAGCTTTTTATGTAAAAGTTCTCCCAGATATTTTAAACCAGTATGTTAATTATTTCCTAGAATGAATAATTCTACTTTTTTTATAGATTTTTGAAATCATTTTACTTACTACTTATATTCTTTGAACAAATATGTTTTACTCATCTCAGTATTGAAACAAATATTTAAAATAAGATTGTTGGAATAAAAGTTATACATAGTAACTTGTTGCTAATAAGTAAGACATTCCTTGGCAACAGACATATCCAGCTAACTTTTGCAAGAATTTTTTAAGGGATTAGATTTAGGGGTTAATCTTTAGAATTATTTTTAAAGTATAAATTATATTTTAGACTGTATTTTTGTGATTTTTAAGTGAAAAAAATAAAATGTAATTGTCTTGTTTATTCTATAGATATCTTGATGACCACTGAACAAATGATCATATTGCCACATGGTCTATCAACTATGGTTACTATGATAGTGAATTAAAGAGGATAGTTTTGCTTGACACCTAAGATGATCCAAACAGTTGTTTTTACATGACCTAAATCATGGCTGTATTATTTCATTTTTAAAGAAAATTAATGAAATATAAATAATACATTTAAATACCTGTCAAAGTTTTAAAATATAAGAACCTTCTTTTTTTGCCTTCTTACACATGAATGTACTTAAAGTGATTGTTATGCGATCTTGGGATACTTATTTATTTTTGAAATTTTTGTATATATAGCAGTTCTGAACTTAGCAAATAATATGTGTAAAGGAATTAACCAAAAATGAAAGAACTGGCATTTTCATATGGATACGTATTTTGTTTAAACTAAATAAAATAACTTAGATTTATTTAAATCAGGAATATATTATGTCGTTGCTCATTTTTAAAGTATATTTTGTTCAATTATTCCTACTTTGTTTTTCGGCACACTTATTTAAGTTCTTGCCTTTCAGGTATACTACAGTGTTACATGAACATAATGTTTTAGAAAAATCTCTGTTGTAGTTTGTAATTTTCACTGCATAACAAATTTGAAACCAAATGTTGAATTTCTCTGTGGGGGTACATATTTTGCCTACAGTTTCAAATGTATTTTCTTTT
>NW_012109997.1:384457-395428 GCF_000951045.1 Mandrillus leucophaeus | reverse complement strand
GGCCTCAAATATATTTTCAAATTCATCTCTTTCTGACTAGACTGTGAGCTCCTTGTGGACAAGGATGTTATTTTAGTTATAATGACAACTTTAATATCTAGCAAAGTGCCAGGCGTAGAGTATTCCTTTATTGAAATGAATTGATAGATACTGATTATTAAAATGCTACTACAGTATTCTATGATGCAGGCTGAATGTATATTCAAGAAATTCTCTGGCTAATTTTAAAAGTAAGACATAGAAAACAAAACACCTGTAGCATTTTCTTTATTTAAAATTGAAACTCTGTTTTGAATCCTTTTTACATTGTCAGTCAAACATTCTATGCAAATACTGAAATATGCAACAGCTAAACTTTATGGTACAAATTAATTAGTTTTATTTTCTTTTCAAAATCAGAAACGCTCTATTTTAGCTTCCTGGAAATGTCGACAATCATTCTGATGACCAAAGGTGCTACTTATTTTTCAACATTTACCTTGATCATAAGTGCTTCTATCTGCTAAGCTTTATTTATTCTTTTTGGACAGAAAGTTTGGTGGGAAGGATGCAATAAAATCAGAATATCTCTTTTGTCTGAATTATGCAGTTTAACCCTGTCCATGTTCCTCTGTACTCTATTCCTACTGTATTTTAGTTATTTCTTATCACTAATTTTTATTGCAGGTCTGTGCTGTTTCTTAGAAAGTACATGCATATATATTTCTATAATATGTAAGAAAAAACCTGTATTGCTTATTAAATTAAAATTAAAAACGTTCATGTTAAACTTTTGAAATGAAATATATACTATATAGTCTTAAGTTTCCATTAAATGCTGTTACTCAATGCTAATCAACACATAATTTCCCACACCAGACCAAATTAAGGGCATTTATTTTGCCTGAATGTACATAATTGATAATGTCAACAGAAGTCAGACACGGCCCAAAATACAATGAATTCCTAAGGGTTGAAATGAATTTTTACTGTTGTTTTTCATGAGTATACATTTTAATAGATTTATACAGAATAAACTAACACAGTTCAAAAGGAGAACATTACCGGCATCACAGAAGTTCCCCTCAAACCCCTTCCCAGCGTATTCTTGTTCTCTGGACTTTTTGTAAAAATAGACCATTTTTTTAGAGCAAGTTTATGTTTACAGCAAAATTGAAAGTCCAGGGATTTTCCATATACCCCTTGCCCCAATGAGAGGTGACAGTGTGCCAGCAGCCCTCACTCTGGTGCCTCCTCAGCCTCTGCGTCCACTTTGGTGGCACTTGAGGAGCCCTTCAGCCTGCCACTGCACTGTGGGAGCCCCCCTCTGGGCTAGCCGAGGGGGGAGCTGGCTCCCTCTGTTTGCCGGGAAGTGTAGGGGGAGAGGCGTGGGCAGAACCCGGGCTGTGCCTGGCTCTTGCTGGCCAGTGCAAGATCCCGGTGGGCATGGGCTCCACGGCCCTGCCCTGCGAGCGCCAGCCAGCGTCACTGGGCCCCAGGAAGTGAGGGGCTTAGCACCGGGGCCAGCAGCTGCAAAGGGTGCGCTGGGTTCCCCAGCAGTGCCGCTGGCGGGTGCTGCACTGCAGTTCTTGCAGGGCCTTAGCTGCCTCCCTGCAGGGCAGGGCTCAGGACCTGCAGCCCACCAAGCCTGAACTCCCCCATCAACAGGGGCTTCTGCGTGATCCGAGCTTCCCCAGCACCGCCCTGCTCCACTGGTGCCCAGTTCCATCAACCGCCCAGGACATGAGGAGTGCGGTGCACCGCAGGTGACTGGCAGGCAGCTCTGCGGGGCCGTGGCACGGGATCCACTAGGTGAAGTCAACTAGGCTCCTGAGTCTAGTGGGGACTTGGAGAACTTTTATGTCTAGCTAAGGGATTGTAAATACACCAATCAGCACTCTGTGTCTGGCTCAAGGTTTGTAAGGCCATCAATCAGTGCTCTGTGTCTAGCTAATCTAGTGGGGACTTGGAGATCTTTTAGGTCTAGCTAGAGGATTGTAAATGCACCAATCAGCACTCTGTGCCTAGCGCAGGGATTGTAAACGCACCAATCAGCGCTCTGTCAAAACAGTCCAATCAGCTCTCTGTAAAATGGACCAATAATCTCTCTGTAAAATAGACCAATCAGTTTTCTGTAAAATAGACCAGTCCTCTCTCTGTATGATGGACCAATCAGCAGGATGTGGGTGGGGCCAGATAAGGGAATAAAAGCAGACTGCAGGCGCTACCACGCACAGTGAGCTCTGGTGCCCTTGGATGGTGTGAAAGCTTGATGCTTTTGCTATTTACAATAGATATTGTTGCTGCTCACTGTTTGGGCCCATGCTGCCTTTATGAGCTGTTAACACTCACCCTGAAGGTCTGCAGCTTCACTCCTGGCAGTGAGACCATGAACCCACCAGAAGGAAGAAGCTCCAGAGGTATCTGAACATTTGAAGGAACAAAGTCTGACACACCATCTTTAAGAACTGTAACACTCACTGGGAGGGTCAACGGCTTCATTATTGAAGTCAGCGAGACCAAGAACCCACCAATTCTGGACACACCAACACATGCATAGTCTCCCTGGTTATCAACATCACTCCCCATCTCGGCCTCTTGAGTAGTAAATTTGTCACAGTTGATGAAACTGTATTGACACATCATCATTACTCAAAGTTCATAGTTTTTACATTAGGGTTCACTTTTGGCATGGTGCAGTAGTTTCAGTGCACTGAAATTGTGTACTCCAAATATTCATTCGTATCCCTTAAACCCTGGCAACCACTGATTACTAGCTCCATAGTTTTGATTCTTTTCAATGTCATGTAGTTAGAATCCTACTGAGTGTAGTGCTTTCAGCTGGCTTCTTTCACTTAGGAATATGCACTTAAGTCTCCCCCATGTGTTTTCATGACTTCAAAGCTCAATTTTTCTAAAGCTGAGTAATACTCCATTGTCTAGATGTTCCAATTTATTAACCTACTGAAGGACATCTCGGTTGTTTCCAACTTTTGGCAATTACTAATAAAGCTGCTTAAAAACATCCTTGTGTAGGTTTTGTGTGGACATAAGTTTTTAACTCCTTTGATTAAATACCAAGGAGTATGACTGTTGGATTGTATGGTGAGAGTATGTTTGGTTTTATAGAAAGCCATCAAGCTGTCTTTTGAAGTGGCTGTACCATTTTGCATTCCCACCAGCTTTAAATGAGGCTTTGTGTTACATCCTCTCCAGTATTTGGTATCATCAGTGCTCTGGATTTTGGCCATTCTAATATGTGTGTAGTATCTCATTGCTATTTACTTCCCTGCTGATATATAATATAGAACATCTTTTCATATGAGAATTTTCCATCTGTGTATATTCTTGGGTGAAGTGTTAGTCTAGAGTTTTGGTCAATTTATAAACTGGGTTGTTAGTTTTCTTATTGTTTTAAAAGTTCTTTGTATATTTTGGATAACAATCTTTTATCAGATATGTCCTTTGCAAATATTTTCTTCCAGTGTGTGGCTTTTCTTCTTATTCTCCTGACAGTGTTTTCTGTGAGGCAGAATATTTTAATTCTAATGAAGTCCAGTTTGTCAATTCTTTCTTTCTTGGATCGTGCCTTTGGGTTGGCATCTAAAAAGGCATTGCCAAACCCTTAATCGTCTAGATTTTCTCTTATCTTCCAGGGATTTAAATGTTTTTGTTTTTTACTTTTAGATCTATGATCCAATTTCAGTTACTTTTTGTGAAAGATTTAAGGTCTGTGTCTAGTTTCATTTTGTTATTGTTGTTTTTGTTTTTGCAATGTGGCTGTTCAGTTGTTTCAGCACCATTTGTTGAAAAGAATTTTCTCCGTAGTATTCCATTGCCTCCCTTGCTCCCATTGTCAAAGATCAGTTGATTGTATTTATGTAGGTCTATTTCTCTACTCTCTATTCTGTTTCCTTGATCTGTTTGTCCATCCTTTTGCCAATACCGCACTGTTCGGTTTACAGTGGCTTTATAGTGAGTCTTGATGTCAGATAGTGTTAGTCCTTCAACTTTATTCTTCTCCAATACTGTGTTGGCTATTCTGGGCTTTGCCTCTTCATTTAAACTTTAGAAAGTTTATTTATATCCACAAAATGACTGTCTAGGATTTTGCGTTGAGTTAAACATTCTCCTTTAGTTCCACGGAGTTCATTATTACCCACCTTCTGAAGCCTACTTCTGTCAAGTCAACCATCTCAGCCTCAGCCCAGTTTTGTGCCTTTGCTGGAGAGGTGTTACAGTCATTTGAGGGAGAGAAGGCATTCTAGCTTTTTGAGTTTTCAGTGCTTTACATCAATTCTTTCTCATCTTTGTGGGCTTATCTACGTTGTATCTTTGTGATTACAGACCTTTGGGGTTTTTGTGGGATCTTTTTGTTGATGATGTTGTTGTTGTTTTCTGTTTGTTCGTTGTTTTTTGGTTTTGTTTTTGTTTTTGTTTTTTTTTTTAAACAGGCAGGCCACTCTACCTTAGAGCTACTTCAATTTGCTGGGGGTTCGCTCCAGACCTCAGTCGACTTGGTTTCTCCCATACCTGGAGGTATCTCCAGCAAAGGATGTGAGACAGCAAAGAGGGCAGTCAGCTTCTTCCTCTGGAAACTTGGTCACAGGTAAGTAGTGACCCATTGCCAGCCTGCCCTACCTGTAGGAAGTGGACTGGAGACCCACATCGGGTGGTCTCACACCGTCAGGAGTAATGGAACCAGGGACCCAACCAAAGAAGCAGTCTGGCTGTTTTTTGGTAGAGCAGGTGTGTTGTGTTAGGGGTGGGAGGGTCCCTTCCTCATCTAGGCCACCTCTATTCTCCAAACCTGGCAGGCTGGAGTGACTGAGTCAACTGAACCGCAGAGATGGCAGCCACCCCTCTCCCCAGGAGCTCCGTCTCAGGGAGAGATCGCTTTGTCAGTAGAACCCTTGCTGGAGTGGCCAAAGCCACACAGGGAGGTCTCACCCAGTGAGGAGGGATGAATCAGGGTCTCACTTAAAGAGACAGTCTGGTCACAATCTGGCAAGGCAGCTGTGCTGCATTGTGGGGGATCTGTTTTCATCTGAACCATCTGTATTCTCCATGATTGGCAGACTGGAGTGGCTGAGTCTACCAAACCACAGAGATGGTGGCCACCCCTCCTCCAGGGAACTTGGACCTGTCTCAGGCAGACTTCAACCCACTGCCATTGGCTGGCTGGAATCCAAGCCAGTGGGTCTTAACTTGTGAGGTACCATAGAAGTGGGGCCCACAGAACAAAGTTACCTGGCTCCCTGGATTCAGCCCTCTTCCTGGGGATATGTACAGATGGATTTCCCACTTTGCCAAGGATCGCAGCGCTGGACTATGTAAAACTATTGGGTCTCTGTGAGTGTGTGAGCAGCTGCTCTGCTGAGACTCCACACAGCTCTGTGTATCAGACCCAAGACCCTGGTGGTGTGGACTCACTAGGGGATCTCCTGTTCTGTGGGTTGCAAAGATCTGTGGGAGAAGCTTGGTTTGCCAGCAGGCTCACACAATCACTCACCGCTTCCCCTGGCTGGGGGTGGGGGTTCCTTTGGTCCTGCCCACTTTTCTTAGTTCTCTGTGGATTGAGATGTTCTTCCAGTCAGTCCCAATGCAAGAACCTGGATATCTCATTTGAAGGTGCTGAATTCATTCGCTCCTTTACATTCCTCTCCATGCATGCCACAGACCATCGTTGCGTCTAATCAGCCATCATGGATCCACCCCCCTGGCTGGGATTTTGATTGGGATTACACTGAATCTGTAGATCAACTTGGAAAGAACTGCTATCTTGATAATATTGTCTTCCTATCAATGAGCATGGAATATATCTCCATTTATTTAGTTATTCTTTGGTTGCTTTTATCAGATGTTTGTAGTTTTCCTTACATAGATCTTGTATGTGATTTGTTAGATTTATGACTAAGTATTTAATTTGGGAGATTCTAATATAAATGGTACTGTGTGTTTAATATCAAATGTCACTTGTTCATTGCTGGCATATAGGAAAGTGATGAACTTTTTATTTTGCCCTTATTTTCTACAACCTTGCTATAATTGATTATTAGTTCCAGGAGTTTTTTGTCAGTTAGTTCAGATTTTCTACATAAATGACTATGCCATGTGTGAACAAAGACAGTACTGGGTCTTATACTTTCTGTTTGGGGACATTATTAATTACTGATTGTATTCATTTAATCAGTACAGGCCTATTCATATTGTCTATTTGTTCTCATGTGAGTTTTGGCAGATTATGTCTTTCAGAGAATTGGCCCATTTCATCTAGGTTATTAAATTTGTGAGCATAGAGATGTTCATAGTGTTGCTTTATTATCCATTCAATGTCCATAGGAACTATAGTGATGTCTTCCCTTTCATTCTAACATTGGCAATATTTGTTTTCTCTCTCTCTATTTTTCTTACATGGCCTGACCAGAGACCTAACAATTTTATTGATCTTTTTAATGAGCCAGCTTCTGGTTTTATTAATTTTCTTCATTAATTTCCTGTTTGCATATTCATTGGTTTCTGCTTTTTTATTATTTTTTCTTTCACTTACTTGCATTTAATTTTCTCTTTTTTTTTTTTTTCTGTTTTCTAAGGATGGAATATTAGATGGTTTATTTCACATCTTTTTTCTTTTCTAATGTATAAATTTGGGTGTGAATTTCCCTCTAAGCACTGCTTTAGCTATATCCCACAAATTTTGATTTTTTTTTATCTTAGTATAATTCAAAATATTTCAAAATTTTTCTTAAGGTTTCTTCTTCCATCTGTGTTTTATTTAGAAGTGTGTGGTTTAATGCCCAAATATTTAGGGATTTTCCAGCTATCTTTCTAGTTCAATTCCATTGTGGCCTGAGAGCAGACAATGATTTCTATTCTTTGACATTTGTTAAGATATGTTTTATAACCCAGAATGTGGTCTGTCTTGGTAAAGGTTCCATGTGACTTCGAGAAGAATGCATATTCTGTTATTGTTGATTGAAGCAGTCTATAGATGCAGATTATGTCCAGTTGATTGATAATGTTGTTCAACTATGTCCTTACTGATTTTCTGCCTGCTGGATCTGTTCATTTTTAATAGAAGTGGGTTGATGTCTCCAACTATAATGGTGGATTCATCTGTTTCTCCTTATCATTCTATCAGTTTGTGCCTTACGTATTTTGACAACCTGTCGTTAGGTGCATACATTAAAGATTGTTAGGTCTTATTAGAAAATTGATTCTTTAATCATTATGCAATGCCCTTCTTTTCACTTGACAACTTTCCTTTCTGTGAATTTTGCTCTGTCTGAATTTAGTATAGCTAACTCTGTTCTCTTGATTAGTGTTAGTATGTTATATCTTTCTCCATCTATTTACTTTTAATCTATATGCATATGTATATTTAAAGTGGGTTTTTTTGTAGACAATATATAGTTGGGTCTTGTTTTTTGATCCAGTGTAACAATCTCTTTTAACTGGTCCATTTAAACCATTGACTTATTACTGATATTAGTGGATTAATATCTACCCAATTTCTTACTATTTTCTATTTGTTACCCTTGTTCTTTGTTCCTATGTTTGTCTTTCACTCTTTTTCTGCTTTTTCTGGTTTTAATTTAGCGTTTTATTCTATTTTCTCCTCTAAGTATAACAGTTGTTTACTTTTTTGAGTGGTTAACTTAGAACTTACAATACTGACAACTAATTCAAGTACACTTTCAAAAATACTGTGCCACTTCATGGGTAGTGTGAGTACCTTATAATGACAAAATCATCCCAATTATTCCATCCCTTGTATCATGGCTGTTGTTCATTTCACTTATACATAAGCATGCATAAGAATATATACATGCAGGAGGGCAGGACCAAGATAGCTGACTAGAAGCAGCTGTAGTCAAAGGCTCTCACTGAAAAGAATGAAAACAGCATGCAAATCCTGCACTGGTAACCAAGGTATCCAGGTTCTATCATCAGGACTGACGAGGTGGTTGATGTGACCCACAGAAGGAAAAGAAAAGCAGGGTGGTATGTCAGCCCACCTGAGAGCCACAAAGGGCAAGGGGAGCCCCCACTCTTAACCAAGGGAGGTGGTGAGTGATTGTGCTACCCAGACTTGGAAACCATGCTTTTTCCACAAATCTGTGCAACCCGTGGATTAGGAGATCCCACTTGTGAGCCTACACTACCAGTACCTTGGGTCCCAACCATAGAGCTGTGCAGATTCTCAGCAGCCACTCAGCTGAGAGTCTGCCTAAGACTACCAAGTTCCCGGGGGGAGGGGCAGCCATCATCACTGTGGTTGCCTGCTGCCTGAGTCATCTGAGTTCCCTGAGAGAGGGGTGGCAGCCATCACTGCAGCTACCTGCTGCCACCTGCTGCCTAAGAAAACTGAGCTCCCCCGGGGAGAGATGGCAGCCATCACTGTCACTGCCAGCTGCCTAAAATGCTGAACTCCTGGTGGGGAATGGCAGCATCCATTACTACAGCTCCAGGTCATCATTGTTCCCCGCTGGTGCTGGGAAAAGGGGACGGCTTGCACCCAAGTGGTATTCACCACCAACTGTGGCAGCTGGTGTCCAGACTGCCTCTTTAGGCCAGACCCTGATCCATCCCTCCTCAGTGGGCAGGGCCTCCCTGCAGGAACTTCAGCAACACCAACCAGGGACTTAGGAACAGAACTCTAATCTCCCAGGGCCTGAGCCCCTAGGGGAAAAGGTGGGTTGATCTCCCAGACTTAGTCTTTCCTGTTGCTAGCTCTGAGGAATTCGAGCAGCCCAGACACTACTTTTCTCCTCAGCACAGTACACCCCTTCCACCAAGGGACAGCCAGAGTGCTTCGTTAAGCAGGTCCCAGCCCCCTGCTCCCTGAGTTGTTGAGTCCCCCCCACCACCAAACAGGGGTCACCAGACAACTTATACAGGAGTGTTCCTACTGGCATCAGGTCAGTGCCCCTCAAGGACAGAGATCACAGAGGAAGGAGCAAGCACCCAACTTTGCTGTTCCCCAGCCTCCTTGGGTGATATCGCTAGGTGCAGGGGGAACCCAGGTGAAGAGGGCCTGAAGTGAACCCCCAGCAAACTGCAACAACCTTAGAGAAGAGGGGCCTAACTGGAAAAACAAACAAACAACAACAACAACAAAAAACCAGAAAGCAACAATATAGCATCAACAAAAAAAGTCCCAACAAAAACCCCATCCAAATGTCAGCAGTCTCAAAGATCAAAACTAGACAAACTCACGAAGATAAGAAGCAACAAAAAAATGGTGGAAACTCAAAAGACCAGAATGTCTCTTCTCTAAATGATTGCAGCACCTCTCCAGCAAGGACAAAGAACTGGGCAGAGGCTGAGATGGATGAATTAATAGAAATAGGCTTCAAAAGGTGGATAATAACAAACTTCACTGAGGTAAAGATGTTCTAACCCAATGAAAAGAAGCTAAAAACCATGATAAAAGGTTACAGAAGCTGCTAACTACAACAACCAGTTTAGTGAGGAACATAAATGACCTGACTGAGCTGAAAAACATAGCACAAGAGCTTTGTGATGCAAACACAAGTATCAATAGCCAAAAAATCAAGCTGAAGACAGAATATCAGAGCTTGAAGACTATCTTGCTGAAATAAGGTAAGCAGACAAGATTAGAAAAAAAAAAGAAATAAAAAGGGATGAACAAAACCTCCAAGAACTATGGGACTATGTGAAAAGACCAAAGCTATGACTAATTGGAGTACCTGAAAGAGATGGGAGAATGGAACCAAGATGGAAAACAACTTCAGGATATCATCCTGGAGAACTTCTCCAACCTGTCAATATAGGGCAACATTCAAATTCAGAAAACCCAGAGTACCCCAGTAAGATACTCCACAAGAAGATAAATCCCAAGACATATAATCATCAGATTCTTCAAGGTCAAAGTGAAGGAAAAAATGTTAAGGGCAGCCAGAGAAAAAGGCCAGGCCACCTACAAAGGGAAGCCCATCAGACTAACATTGAATCTCTCAGCAGAAACTCTACAAACCAAAAGAAAGTGGGGGCCAATATTCAACATTTTTAAAGAGAAGAATTTCTAACTCAAAATTTCATATCTGGTCAAACTAATCTTTGTAAGTGAAGGAGAAATAAAATCTTTTTCAGACAAGCAAAAGCTGAGGGATTTCGTCACCACCAGGCCTGCCTAGCAAGAGCTCCTGAAGGAAGTATTAAATATAGGGAAAAAAAACAAAAACAAAAAAACTGGTTCCAGCAATTGCAAAAATACATAGAGACCGATGGCATTATGAAGAAACTGCATCAACTAATCTGCAAAATAACTCACTAGCATTATGATGACAGAATCAAATTCACCCATAACAATATTAACCTTAAATGTGAATAGGCTAAATGCCCCAATTAAAAGACACAGACTGGCAAATTGGATAAAGTGTCAAAACCCATTGGTGTGCTGTATTCAAGAGACCCATCTCCTGTTCAAAGATACACATAGGCTCAAAATAAAGGGATGGAGGAAAATTTACCAAGCAAATGGAAAGCAGGTAAAAGCAGGGGTTGCAATCCTAGTTTCTGACAAAACAGACTTTAAACCAACAAACATCAAAAAAGACAAAGAAAGGCAATATATAATGGTAAAGGGATCAATTCAATAAGAACAGCTAACAATTCTAAATATATATGCACCCAATACAGGAGCACTCAGATTCATAAAGCAAGTTCTTAGGGACCTACAAAGAGACTTAGATGCCCACACAATAATAGTGAAATACTTTAACACCCCACTGTGAATATTAGACAGATCATTGTGACAGAAAATTAACAAGAATATTCAGGACTTGAACTCAGCTTTGGATCAAGTGGACCTGATAGATATTTAGAGAATTCTGCACCTCAAAACAACAGCATATACATTCTTCTCAGTGCAACATGGCACTTACTCTAAAATTGATCACATGAGTGGAGGCAAAACACTCCTCAGCAAATGCAAAAGCACTTAAATCATAACAATCAGTCTCTCAG
>NW_012109997.1:383234-383929 GCF_000951045.1 Mandrillus leucophaeus | reverse complement strand
AGAAGAAAATAAAGAAGAATCAAATAGACGCAATAAAAAATGATAAAGGGAATACCACAACTGACCCCACAGAAATACAAACAACCATCAGAAAATACTATAAACATCTCTATGCAGGTAAATTAGAAAATCTAGAAGATATGGATAAATTCCTAGACACATACACCCTCCCATGATTAAACCAAGAAGTTGAATCCATGAATAGATCAATAACAAGTTCTGAAATTGAAGCAGTAATAAATAGCCTACCAACCAAAAAAAGTCTGAGACCAGACGGATTCTACCAGAGGTACAAAGAAGAGCTGGTACCATTTCTTCTGAAACCATTCCAAACAATTGAAAAGGAGGGACTTATCTCTAACTAAATCTTATGAGGTCGGCATCGTCATGATACCAAAACCTAGCAGAGATACAACAACAAAAAACTTCAGGTCAATATCCCTGATGAACATCGATGCAAAAATCCTTAATAAAATACTGGGAAACTGACTGGGTACAGTGGTTCATGTCTGTAATCCCCACACTTTGGGAGGTCGAGGCAGGCAGATCACGAGGTCAAGAAATCAAGACCATCCTGGCTAACACAGTGAAACCCCATCTCTACTAAAAATACAAAAAAATAGCCAGGCGTGGTGGCGGGTGCGTGTAGTCCCAGCTACTAGGGAGGCCGAGGCAGGAGAATGGCTTGAACCCGG
>NW_012109997.1:380697-381029 GCF_000951045.1 Mandrillus leucophaeus | reverse complement strand
GGTTCCAGCTAAAGCAGTGTTAACAGAGAAATTTATAGCACTAAATTCCTACATCAGAAAGCTAGAAGATCTCAAATCAACACCTTAACATTACACCTAAAAGAACTAGAGAAACAAGAGCAAAGAAATCCAAAAGCTAGCAGAAGACAATAATTATGATCAGAGCTGAACTAAAGGAGATAGAGACACACATTAAAAAAAAAAAAAAATCAAAAAATCAATGAATCTAGGAGCTGTTTTTTTTTTTTTTTTCAAATATTAATAAGACAGATTGCTAGCTAGGTGAATAGAGAAGAAAATAAAGAAGAATCAAATAGACGCAATAAAAAATG
>NW_012109997.1:347788-380127 GCF_000951045.1 Mandrillus leucophaeus | reverse complement strand
AACCCGGAAGGTGGAGCTTACAGTGAGCCGAGATCATGCCACTGCACTCCAGCCTGGGCAACAGAGCAAGACTCCATCTCAAAAACAAAAAACAAAAAACAAACAAAAAATACTGGCAAACCAAATCTAGCAGCATATCAAAAAGCTTACCCACCACAATAAAGTTGGCTTCATCCTTGAGATGCAAGGCTGGCTCAACATACACAAATTAATAAACATATTTCATCATATAGAGCTAAAGTCAAAAACCACATTATTATCTCAATAGATGTGGAAAAAGCCTTTGATTAAATTCAATATCCCTTCATGTTAAAACTCTCAATAAACTAGGTATTGATAGAACATATTTCAAAATAATAAGAGCTATTTATGACAGACCCACAGTCAATATCATACTGAATGGGCAAAACCTGGAATCATTCCCTTTGAAACCCAGCATAAGACAAGGATGCCCTCTCTCCCCACTCCTATTCAACGTAGAACCTATACCAAAAAATCCCATCGTCTCAGCCCCACAACTCCTTAAGCTGATGGGCAACTTCAGCAAAGTCTCAGGATACAAAATCAATGTGCAAAAATCACAAGCATTCCTATACACCAACAATAGACGAGTAGAGAGCCAAGTCATGAATGAACTCTCATTCACAATTTCTGCAAAGACAATAAAATACCTAGGAATACAGCTAACAAGCAATGTAACCTCTTGAAGGAGAACTACAAACCACTGCTCAAGGAAATAATAGAAATCACAAACAAATGAAAAAACATTCCATGTTCCTGGTTAGGAAAAATCAACATCATAAAAATGGCCATATTGCCCAGAGTAATTTATAGATTTAATGCAATTCCTATTAAACTACCCTTGGCATTCTTCACAGAACTAGAAAAAACTGCTTTAAATTTTCTAAGGAGTCAAAAAAGAGCCTGTATATCCAAGACAATCCTAAGAAAAAAAAAAAAAAATCTGGAGGCCTCACACTATCTGACTTAAACTATACTACAAGACTACAGTAACCAAACCAGAATGGTACTGGAACCAAAACAGACACATAGACAAATGAAACAGAATAGAGATCTCGGAAAGAAGATCATACATCTACAACTATCTGATCTTCAACAAACTTGACAAAAAACAAGAAATGGAAAAATGATTCCCTATTTAATAAATGGTGCTGGGAAAACTGGCTAGCCATATACAGAAAATTGAAACTGGACCCCTTCCTTATACCTTTTAAAAAATTAACTCAAGATGGATTAAAGACATTGACAAATGGTATCTAATTAAACTAAAGAGCTTCTGTATAGCAAAATAAACTGTCATCAGAGTGAACGGGCAACCTATGGAATGGGAGGAAAAATTTTGCAATCTATCCATCTGACAAAAGTCTAAAATCCAGAATCCACAAGGAACTTAAACAAATTTACAAGAAAAAAAAACCATTAAAACGTGGGCAAAGGACATTAACAGACACTTCTCAAAAGAAGAGATTTATGTGGCCAACAAACATATATTAAACCTCAGCATCACTGATCATTAGAGAAATGCAAATCCAAGCCTCAATGAGATACCATCTCATACCATTCAAAACAATGATTATTAAAGGGTCAAGAAATAACAAATGCTGACAAGGCTGTGGAAAAATAGAAATGCTTTTACACTGGTGGTGGGAATGTAAATTAGTTCAACATTGTGGAAGACAGCTTGATGATTACTGGGTATATACTCCCATTACTGGGTATAAAGTCAATGAATAGAAATTATTCTATCATAAAGATACATGCACACGTATGTTTATTTCAGCACTATTCACAATAGCAAAGACATGGAATCAACCCAAATGCCCATCAATGATAGACTGGATAAAGAAAACTTGGTACACCATGGAATACTTTGTAGACATAAAAAGGAACGAGATTATGTTCTTTTTAGGGACATGGCTGTAACTAGAAGCCATTGTCTTCAATAAGCTAACACAGGAACAGAAAAACCAAACACTGCGTGTTCTCATTCATATGTGGGATCTAAACAGTGAGAACACATGAACACAGGTAGGGGAGCAACACACACTGGGGGCTGTTGGGTGGGTAGTGGGAGGGAGAGCAGAAGGATAAGCAGCTAATGCATGTGGGGCTAAATACCTAGGTGATGGACTGATGGGTGTAGCAAACCACATGGCACACGTTTACCTATGTAACAAACCTGCACATCCTGCACATGTATTCCAGAACTTAAAATAAAATTAAAAGAAAAAGATATATCTCTCTATATATACATGCATACATAATCAAATACATTGTTGCTATTATTATTTTGAACAAACTGTTACCTTTTAGGCAAATTAAGAATAAGAAAACTAAAAGTTTTTACATTTACCTTCACCTATTTCTTCTCAGATGTTCTTCCTTTCCTTCCTGTAGATCCAAATGTCTGATCTACATAATTTTTCTTCTCTTTAAAGAACTTCTTTTAATATTTCTTACAAGGGAGTTCTACTGGTAACAACTACCCTCAATTTTTGTTTTTCTGAGAAACTCTATGTTTCTTCTTCACTTTTGAAAGTTAATCTCATAGGATATAGAATCATAAATCAGTCAGTTTTTTTCTCTCAACACATTAAATATTTCACAGTGTTGTCTTCTTGGTTACATGGTTTCTGAGACATTAGATTCAATTATTAGCTTTGCTTTTCTAATAAGTATGGTGTTTTCCCCCTCCGGCTTCTTTCAGAATTTTTTTAAAAGTCTTTAATTTTCTGTACTTTGAAAATTATATGCCTAGATATAGCTTTTCTGATATTTATCCTGCTTGGTGTCCTTTGAAATTCCTCCATCTGTGGTTTGATGTCTGACATAAAATAGGATAAATTTTTAGTGATTATTGTTTCAAATATTACTTCTGTTCCTTTCTTCCTTCTCCTCCTGGTATTCCCATTATGCATATGTTATACCTTTTATAGTTGTCCCACAGTTCATTGATACTCTGGGATATTCTCAGTCTCTGTCTCTGTCTCTCTCTCTCTCTCTCAGGGAGCTTTGCTTTTTAGTTTTTAAAGTTTCTATTGAGATATCCTCAAGCTCAGAGAAGCTATTCTCAGTCATTTCTCACCTACTAAGAAGCCTGCCAAAGGCATTCTTCATTTCTGTTACAGTGTTCTTGATCTCTAACATTTCTTTTTTATTCTTTCTTAGAATTTTCATCACCCTGCTTACATTGCCCCCTAAGTTCTTGCAGATTGTTACTTTATCTGTTAAATCCCATTACTATTAATCACAGTTGCTTTAAATTTGTAGTCCTATAGTTCCAACATCCTTGCCTTATTTGAGTGTGACTCTGATGCTTGCTGTTTCTTTAAAATGTGTCTTTTGTTTTGTTTCTTACCTTTTATTATGTGTTATAATCTTTTCCTGATATCCAGACATGAATAACTGGGTAAAATAAATAGATGTAAATAGGCCTTTAATAATGTGGTGGTAAGGTGTGGGGGAGGGGAGCATTCTATAGTCGTCTTCTTATGTTTCAGTCTTTAGTGAGCCTTTGTGTCTGGACGGTGAACTTCACCTGCTTCTCAATTTCCTTTCCTCCCCTTCTGTGGGACAGGATGGCTAGAGCTGGATGGAGCTGGTTATTTCTCTTAGCTAGGGTCACTTAGACTTGGAAACAACTCCAGAAGGTTAGGCTTTGATTAACTAGTTTCTTCTTGTTAAGAACTGAATGTTCTGAGGTATTTCTAAATGGTTCATTTTCCCCTCACCCTGCCAGAAGCATGACGTGTTTCTCTGATATTCACTGTGAAGACCTGGCAGAGCTCTGTGAGGTAAGCCTTACAAAAGCGTGTGGTAGCCTCTGATGGCTGGGTCCCCCTAGAGTACTTATCTCTCAGATTGTCCTCATTGAGCCTCTAGCAATTCAAGTACAATTCAGGTTTGCTACCTGGGCAGTGGTGTTACAGGACAGGGGTTCTGATCCAGACCTTAAGAAAGGGTTTTCGAATCTCACACGAGAATTTAGGTTGAGTTCACAGTGCGAAGTGAAAGCAAGTTTATTAAGAAAGTAAAGGAATAAATGAATGGCTATTTCGTAGACACAGCAGCCCCGAGGGCTGCTGGTTGCCCATGTTTATGGTTATTTCTTGATGATATACTAAACAAGAGGTGGATTACTTGTGCCTCCCATTTCTCGACCATATAGGGTAACTTCATGACATGGCCAAGGCATTTGTAAACTGTCATGGAGCTGGGGGGAGTGTAGCAGTGAGGACGACCGGAGGTGACTCTTATGGCTATTTTGCTTTGGGTGAGTTTTGGCTGGCTTCTCCACTGAAAACTGTTTTATTAGCAAAGTCATTATGACCTGTATTTTGTGCTGACCTTCTATCTTATTCTGTGAATTAGAATGCCTTAACTGTCTGGGAATGCAGCCCAGTAGGTGTCAACCTTATTTTCCCCAGCTCCTATTTAAGATGGAGTTGCTCTGGTTTACATGCCTTTGACAGTGGTTCCTGCAGAGGTTATTACTCATGGTTTCTGCTTCCATAAATTGTGATTATCTGTATTTACCTGTTGGTGTCTCCATTTGAGCAAGAGGGTAGCAGCTTGCGCCCTGATCTTCACTCTTATAGAGCTAAGAAGAGTTGCTGATTTTTGGTTTGTTCAGTTTTTTACTTGTGGTTAGAACAGAGAAGTGACTTCCAAGTTTTTAGATGCTGGGCTAGAAACTAATCTCACGCCATCCTTTTTAAAAAATTGCTGCTAAATTATATCTCATCTTCTAATCATTATTTTTAATGCAAGTATAGTATTCAATATTTTCGTTTTTGTCCTGAACTTTTATCACACAGTTTATTTCAAGATAGTGATTAAAACTACATTTTTTGAATAATAAGAAAAGGAAATGGTTCTGAAATTTATCAACCTGAAAATTGTTGGTCATCATAATGGGAAGACTTATGTGCTTGCATTGAAAGTACATATTAATGGGGCATTGATAATTAATCTGTACCAGTCTCACCTATTAACCAAACTATCTTGATGCAGTTCTATTTTGGGTGATATTAATTTTGTAACATTCCATTAATAGATACAGAACATTTTGCAATGTGGAAATTAGAGAAACTTTTGTGGAAAAATGATATATATACAAAAAAGAGAGCTTGAGACATATTTAGTAGCGGATTTACATTTGATTTGATACAAATTAATAGAGTTATCTTAAGAATTGGATGGAAAATTAAATGTGAAACACTTAAAACTCTATTTCACTTGTAATAAGCAATATATATTAGCCCTTATTATCTATTATAAGATCCTACCTCTCAAATATAATTTTACCTCATGAAGCCATTAACCCATGTCAGTAAATTAAAATTACATATGAAGTTCTCTAATAGTTCCATTTTTACTTTAATATAACTCATCGCTATCAAATAAAGGATTTCACAAGGAATGTAGTATTGCAGATAAGTAAGTTATGTATTATAGTACTCTTAATTAACACAAACTAATCAACATATTTGAACCACTAACTTACTACTGCAGTAATTAGGAATGCATTTAGAAATACAAAACCAAATTGCAGTGGCCTATGCAAATAAGTTTTATCCCCCTCATGTAACAAGAAATCCAGAAATGGCTGCCTAAGAGCTGTTTCAAGTCTGAGTGATGTCATCAGAGACTGAGAGTCTTTCTGACTTTCTGCTTTGTAAGTCTTAGTACTGACAAATGGTTTTCACTGTATTTATCACCTCATGACTGCTGCACCTTTCACCATCACTCCCACCAATCATTCCAGGTAGGATGATTGGGAAAGTGCAAGTGATGCAGTGCAGAGGGAAAAGGGCTGTGCCAATTGAATGTGACCCTTCAATCATTAAATAAGGGGCTTTCTCTGAAGTCCATTTTGAGGAGCATCCCACTGCCATCTCACTAGCCAGAACTGACTGGATGACAATGTGACCACTCCTAAACAGTCCAGTGGTGATTCTTCCCTGAAGTTTCCGTAGACTCTGTCTCCCCTGAGCTCAAGGGCCTTTCATCTATTTCTAACAGGTTAGTAACAATAACAGAAGGTCAGACAGGCTGGGTGCGATGGCTCATGCCTGTAATCCCAGCACTTTGGTAGGCCAAGGTGGGCAGATCACCTGAGGTCCGGAGTTCGAGACCAGCATGGCCAACATGGTTTAGTAGGACAGAAACCCTGTCCCTACTAAAAATACAAAAATTAGCTGGGTGTGGTTGTGGGTGCCTGTAATCCCAGTCACTTGAGAGACTGAGGCAGGAGAATCACTTGAACTCAGGAGGCAGAGGTTGCAGTGAGCCGAGATTGTGTCATTGCACTCCAGCCTGGATGACAAGAGTGAAACTCTGTCTCAAAAAAGAAAAAAAAAAAGAGAGAGAGGGAGAGAGAGAAGCTCAGATAAATATTAGGTGCCTGTCACGGTGTGGAACTTGACATAATAAGCTACATAGATTAGCTTAATATATATGAATGAATTTCACCTAATAGATAAAATTAGGTAAAAAACATTATGTAATATAGCTTTCATCCACAAGGTTATTAAGTAAAAATAGAAAACATTTTTCTCATATATTTTCTCCTAGACAGGAAGGGAGAAGGAAAGTGCATTTGTGTGTTTGTGCATGTGTTTTTTAGGAACAGGGCCTGGTGGGCATGGGGGAGTTGTATCTTGTGTTCAGAGGTTTTCTGCACACCAGTTTGGACAAATTCACAAGTGGTAGTGGTAGGGTGGTATATATGACAAATGAATAAAAATATTAAAAGCACATAAACAGCTATATAAACCATAAAACATATTACTTCATGCATTTGACAAATATATTTGAGTACTTATAATTGTAGAGATGTTCTAAATGCTAAGTTTATGGCAGTAAACAAAATAGTAAAACGTTTAGAACACATAATTTTCTAGTGGAGAAAACAAACAAAAAAGGTAAATCATTACATATGTTAGATAATAAGTGCTAAGAAAACAACAGCACAAGGAAGGGGGATAAAGAGGTTGCAATTTTAGCTAGAACAGAAAATGTAAATTAGGTGATGTTTGCATATAAAGATAAAGGAGGTGAAGAAACAAGCCATGAAGATTTCTGAAGAAGGAATATCCTGAGCAAAGAAAATAGTAAGTGCAAAAGCTCTAAGTCAGGAGTACATCTGGCATGTTCAAGAAAGGGCAAAGTGTTCAGCAGGGTTCAAACAGAGAAAAAAGGGAGAAAGCAGCAGATGAGATCTTAGAGGGAATTAGGGACCAATTTTAGAAACCTGGTGATCAGGTAAAGGACTTTGACTTCTACACTAAGAGAAAGTAGCATTGGTTACAATTATTTTTCATAAAGATAGAAAATAAAAACAATAAAAATGTCACAAATCAATCAACAGGGCTCTACCATCTCCATGGACATTACCACACTCCACCTGTGGTCCCTGTTCTAACTCACATAGGTCTTTATCTAATCCCCTAGTTCTTTATATCCCATAAATATTCCATATCTAGTCTTTCACTCAAATTTTCCCCATGATTATTTAACTTTTGTGTTCTACCTAGATTCTTATCAAATTACCACCATCCTTTCAAATATTCAATGACGTTTTTGTTTTGTAAAATAAAAAGATCAATATCAAGAGCATGGTATAAAAATGCCTCACTAGCTATCACTACTCAGCTTTCCAGACTTATTTCTTAATAAGTCCTTTTATAATTTCTAAAATATAGACCCATGTGTCTCTTTATTTTCATAAGTCTGCCCTGCCCCCCCCCCTTTTTTTGCCTCATGCTATTTCATAAGCCTATAATGCTCTTTCCCATTTCTTGACCTGATGAACTCCTACTTACCAAGGTTTGGTCAATGATTTTCAGCTATTGATTTTTGCAATAAGATTTAAGATGGAACCTTGACATTTAATTCTTCTAACACACCGAATTCCATACATTCTAATTTTTGAACAAAATTATAATAGGCTCAGAAAGATAATCTACACTTGTATTTGAAATAGGGAAAATTATGTAAACACACCAGAAACCAAAATTTCATCTTTATAAAATGTAGAATAGCTATGTGCAAAATGCTTTGGGACTATTTGCTATTTGCTCCTCATCAAATGTCCCCTGATCCTCCTGCAAGCTCCTATCTTATCATCCATTAACATAGAAATCAAGTTCAAGTATTTTCATCCTCTGCTAGCAAATAATCTTCCTCTCCTTGCTAATAATCTCCCTAGGTTTTGCCCTTTGTCTAATCACTAAATTCTAAATTTACAATGCTACTCTAACCAAAGAGTTGCCTGCTATTCAGCCCCCTATTGGATGAAACATGTAATTTATATGGTAAGGTGCACAGACCCAGAGGGAATGTGTTTACTCAGAGCACTTAATTATAAGACATAGGGAGCATTGTAAGACACAGAGAGCATTTTACTTGCTCTTGCTTAATATATCTTTATTTTCTTCCAAAATATACTATAACTTTCTTAACAGCAAGCATCATGCTTTCATCCTTAAAAAAGAATATCAATAAAGTGCTGAGAATGCACGAGACGACTGTGCATCCATACTGATTATCTTTGAGAATTTACTAAAGTCTCAACTTAGTTTACAGTGTGGAATATTGACAGTAAAATTATATAGGATTATGCTTCACTTAACCAGTACTATGAATTAGATAAACATCTATAAAACAAACAAAAAAAATCAACTCCAGGCACAGTTTATAAGTACACAGTCTTCTATTTTTGAGAAAAGAAAATGCACCCAGGTTAGATAAGCAAAAGAAATTTCTTCCTCAGAAATCACTTGACGTGCCCCTTGATTCAACGATCTCAACTTCAGTCTTTAGGACTGAGTCTTTTTCCATTGCTCAGTATCAATTTCCTCTATACAGGTTACATTCTAAGACTTCTTATAGTTTCAAAATGCTTATCAGTTGTTCCTGGCTCACATACATGACCATAACTTCAAGTCTAGCAAAACAGAGAGCATTTCGTCCTAGTGGCTCCTCACAAGCCCCAGAATTCTGCTTCAATATAGTTAGCCAAATGCTCATCATTCAACCAATCCCTGTGTCTAAGGCAGTTCCGGGCTTTGCTTGGCCAGCCTAAATCTCAGATGCAGAGATTTAGCCTGTGACAGAGACCTTCCTGAACCTTGTGGTCTGAGTTTAAATGGAGGATATTTTCCTGAAGGAAATTTGAGATTTTATGCCAGAGAGGAAGAGCTGCCAAGTTGAAAGGCAAAATGGCTACTATATACTGAAAAAAAAAAAAAAAAAAATGATGACATTAAGTTACTATGTTTCTATTGATTATAGTTCTTCATTTCCAATTTGCTTTAATTGAGATAACTTATGCCTCATAGATTCAAATTAAAAATATAATTGTCATTATCATCATATCAAGCTTCTTGACTTCTATGTGAAAGGCACTATATTAAAATTATGTTTGCTCATTACCCTAAGTTGAGATGAATGTAATCATTTCCTATTTTAAAGAATAACTAAATATAAAGCATAATTATATTCACTATCACCAAGTCAAACTTTCATACTATATTTTACTTTTCAAGTTAATTATAAGAAAATCTATTTAAGCAGTTTTTCCCATTTTCCTCTTCACATAATTTTCTTTATAAATTTTGTTTACATAATTTTTGTTTTAACATTAAAAAGCCAATCTTAAGCTTGGTGTTGTTAATTTTACATAATATTAGCTTGAAGTTCTAGCAAATGAAAATTAAATTGTAAACATGATTATATGATACTAATCATTTGAATACTATTTTAAGAAAAATATATGTCAAGTTGTATATTTACATTAGGAAATAGTGTAATCACACATATTTCTCTAAAGTTCTAAGTATTATCTCACAGGTTTTTTTATAACATATTAGCTAAATAATACTTTTTTAAAAACTAGTATGAAAAAAGGAAGTCCAAATATATCACTAATAAAGCAAAGCATAATAGATGCAGTCATCCACACACTCACACACATAGTCATGCACCACATGATGACATTTTGGTTAATGATGGATTGCATATACGATGGCGGTCCCATAAGATTATAATGAAACTGGCCTATACAGGAGTACCACTTTTTTAAATCTTTCATGCCATATTTTTACGTACCTTTTCTATATTTAGATACACAAATACTTACCATTGTGTTATAATTGCCTGCGGTGTTCAATACAGTAACAATCTGCACAATTTTGTAGCCTAGGAACAATAGGCTATACGTATAGCCTAGATGTGTTGTAGGCTATACATATAGCCTAGATGTGTAGTAGGCTATACTCTCAAGGTATGTGTAAGAACACTCTATGATGTTCATACGGTGAGGAAGTTGCCTAATAACACATTTCTCAGAACATATTTCCATTGCTAAGTGACACATAACTGTATTATAATAACCTGGGATTCTTAGCAATTGTATTGGCCATAACAATTGCAAATGGTTGGGACTCAATTCAATCCATCTTAAGCAAATACACACACAAACACACACCCACACCCACACACATACACACACATATATATACACACACACAAGATATTAGAGTACTTCACAGAATTGAAGGAAGAATTGTAAGCCTCAGGGCATCTCTGGCATATTGAAATTGGCACTCTCAGGATACTCTGCTGTCTATCATCTCTGCTTTTCTCTGTATGGCAGGCTTATTCTTTCTGTCTTTGTGACAGGTAAATATATTCTAGGCCTATATTCCTGAAACTCTATATCCATAGAAGAAAGAGATATTCACCATCCTCTAAACATGCATGTGTACATAATAGCTCCAACTCCAACACATACACATGTTCCAGTTAAAAAGCCAGAGGAGTGATTCTTATTGTCCCTTCTTGGATTATTATGCCTACCCCTGGACCAATACCTTGAAGCCTGTTTATAGATTATCAATCTTTCAACTTGGGTCACATGGCACCCCTGGGGTCAAGGGCCAGGTTAGGTTATCAGAGAGGAGGAGGAGATCTACTGGGTGAAGATGTTAAGTACCACAATAACCAAAGAGAAAGTTTGGTTAGAATAATTTGAATGATTACTCTAATTCTTTATATATTTTTGCTTCCCTCCGGGTCAGAGATATAAAAACATTAGGTAGGTACGTGCAAACTCTGGAGTTAACAAGGGCAATATATGGGGGGAATGAGCATGCAGAGAGGCATATTGGAATCCTCAGGAGAAAATTAATTGGAAAATGTTTTCAAAATTGTCAATCTATTCAAATATTTAGTTGAAATTTCAAATTACATTAAGAGAGCTTAATATTTGTATGCTTAGCAAAAGTGACCATGGGTTTATAAAGATTTAGAAAATTAATG
Source organism: Mandrillus leucophaeus (assembly GCF_000951045.1). Classification (NCBI taxonomy): domain Eukaryota; kingdom Metazoa; phylum Chordata; class Mammalia; order Primates; family Cercopithecidae; genus Mandrillus; species Mandrillus leucophaeus. Next base: position 368,781 of record NW_012109997.1, on the reverse strand, counting down.
TAACAGAACTGACTTTGTTCTATTGACAAAACCCAAACCCTAAAATTGATCCCAAAGTAATGCTTGGAAACGAAACGCTAAATGTCAGCAAATAAGTAATAATTAACTTTCTACATATGTGCCATGTCATATCTAGGGAATATTTAGTAAGTCTTTAGGATATTTCTTGATGATCTCTAATTTCTAATTGAACAACTTGAGATAACATATTCAATCTCTTCTCTATTATGCTTATCACATTGTCACCTAGAGAGATAGAAAGCACAGTATTAGCAGCATTCCTAACAGATGATTCTTGAATACTATTTTTTTTTCCAACAGAAGAGCATTCCTCACACTTCCTTGTAAAATTTCTAATTTTGCCAATTTGATTTAAGTTTTACCTATTGAAGACATGAACTAAGGAAAGAATGTTAGTGACCCAGTCTATCTCCAGAAACATTTAACAAAATGGTGTGCCTGTGATTGTGTTTATTTATGCATGAACATATATGGAGAGGGAACACAGAGCTTATAACAAAATCCAAAACACATCTAAAAAAAAAAATACGCTAAAAAAACATAAAAAAGGGGAAAAACAGAGTTATTGCTTATTTGAATAGAAATATGTCAGCAGCTGCCAGTCTGGAGGCCTTCCCACAGCTGTGCAGAACTTAGCTCTGCGCACGGCTCTTGCCTCTGCTGCTCCCCGGGCTGGGGCTGTTTCCCTCTACAAACACGCCTCCAGTGTTCGCAGCCCTCATCCTGCCTTACAGCCTCTGCAGGCACCCCAGCCTGAGGTCCAAGTGCGGAGACAGGAGCCACTGACTGCCTCCACGCTGGCCGCAGCACACCCCCAGGAACAGAAGCGGATGCTGAGAGAACGCTTGTTCCCACTCATCCAAACAATGCATTCAAACCTGACGGGGAATATCACGGGAATACTGCTGGAGATCGACAACTCTGAGCTGCTGCACATGTTAGCGTTCCCACAGCCTCTCCACTCCAAGGTGGATGAAGCGGTAGCAGTTCTACAGGCTCATCATGCCAAGAGAGAAGCTGCCCAGAAGGTGGGCGCTGTTGCTGCTGCTACCTGTTAGACAAGGAAAAATCGATTCAAAAGCCAATTAACCCCTCATGGAGTTCAGCTCAAGGTTTGAAGACTTCCTAGCTTGTCCTATGGACCTCAACACCAAGAACTACAAATTGCAAATTTAATAGGTCATTTTGTATCAAAACGTCAATTATGAAGTGCCTAGAATTTTTCAATTATACAAATACGGTCTCAGGGTTCTGCTGTGGCCCAGTGTTAACTTTTTTTTTCTATTGTGGGTTTTGATTTGTCCTCCAATAAATTGGTTTATTTCGTGTACCCAAGTCTTAACATTTCTCAATAAAGAAAAAAAATCTCCATAAAAAAAGAAATATGTCAGCAATTTTTACCCTTTGGTCTTAGTTCATTCCACTGGGAACCTGCTAAATACATTGAATACTAATATGAAATGAACAATACTCAGAAATACATATCTGGAGCTTATATGAGCTGAACTCTGTTACATTCCATACATTACCTAATTTAATGCTTGACCACCTTTTGAAAAAGGTAATATCATGCCCATATTACAGTTGAGAATACTGCAGCTCAGAAGCATGAAATACAAAAAAGTAAAATACTTTCCCAGGGTCATATAACAGCAAATGAAAACAACCAAAACCGGGATCTATTTCTAGTTCTCAATCCCATCATGTTGCCAGGAATATGGTAGACACTCAACAAACATGAATTGAACTTAATTAACATGTCGACATGAGGAAAGCGTGATAGCAAGATAAGAATAAACATATCACCTCTCATTAAACTGTTCTTCAAGTAAATAAACTATAATATTCTTTGTATCCCATTCAGTCTCATAAATATGTTTTTCATATTTTAAATTTTAAAAAAATATTTGATTATCCTTTTATTTAAAGTCATCTTAATGGGAACAAGAGACACTGGAGGCTGCTTGAGTGGGGGAAGGTGAGATGGGTGTGTGGGTTGGAATGCTACCTATTGGGTACTATGCTCACCTACCTTGGTGACGGAATCATTAATGCACCAAACCTCAACAACACTCAATTGAGCCATGTAACAAACCAGCACATGTACCTTCTGAACCCAAAATAAAAGTAGGAAAAAAAGTCATCTCAACATTATAATCAGTTGGAAAGAACATGTCTTCAGAATGAGGCAGAATTCCTTAGAAGTCCAAAGCTGTTAAACTATCACATCATTTCTTCTGGGCACTGTACTGCCACTAATGGCAGCATAAGGTCACATTAGCCTCTTAGATGTATATATCACATTGTTAATTACAATCAAGGAAACCTAACTCATCTTCATGTAGGATTCTATTAAACCACATCTTCTTCATTTATAGAGATGCTGCAGGTTTTGGGACACAATTATAGTATATTACTTTTATTTCTATGACATATGAAATGTTAAGTTCAATTTATTCCAATTGTAACCAATTAAGAACTTTAGGATACTGAGTGCTACCTAATATTAGCATTCCTTCCTTTTGTAAAACAAAATGATTGAATTTACAGATTAATCCAAAGGAAATATAAATATAGCTTGAAAAGGGAGAAATTATTATCATTATCTTATCTTTCATCTTCTTATCTCAATGATAAAATTAATAAGTGGTTATTTAGATTACACCTTTTCATTTGCCCTCAGAGGAGAGGGAGGGATTGAATCTTTTTACCTAGTAGAATTAGCCATAAAACATTTCTCCCTGCTGAGGATCTCCTCCCCTTCCAAAAAACAGAAGAAGAAGAAGAGGAGGAAGAGGAAGAAGAAGACGACCACACACTGTGGGCGAAAATCTTTATTACTCTAAATCAACAGAATATAAGTGGGGGGTGGCTGAGGTGAGAGAGAGCAGTAGAGAAGGACATCACCCATGACTATTTTCCTTTAATCCCTGCTGCACCCCCTGAGGCAGCACAGACAATTGGGAATGATTAGACTTTGTCACATTTTAAAGCTATGTGAGAAATTAATTAAACTGTAGGGTTGCTGGAAAGCAACTAAAACAAAATGGAAGATTACTTTTGGTGTGTCCTGAGAAAGAAATGAAGTCACATCATTTAGAAAGCTAAAGGAGTTTCTCTGAAATCTGTCCTGTGCCTTGCAGTCATACGGTTGGGCACTGAAGCATGTCTTATGAAAATCATCAGTCTGGCTTGTTATAAGTAAAAATTTATAAAAGTCTGACTGGAAATATTCTAACTTAAATCACCAAAATCTACTGCAGGCCATGATAGAAATAGAGATAAAATCTGAATCTCTCACAGACCCAAGGGCTGTCCCAGCCTAAGACACAAGAAACACAGGCAGAAAAAGAATCCATGGAATTAGTTTGATAATTATACTTTAACCAATGAATATGTGACAACTGTCAAGGAGAAGGAGCCAAGAAGGAATAAAGTAGGGTAGGGGGAGGTTGCTTATCAACTTTTGAGGTGCCTGGTTTTAAGCTTGGCTAGGGAAAATTATTATGGTTTTTGAAATGCACCCTGAAAAGATAAGATAGGATGCTGGAGAGACACAATCTCAGGGCATAGATAGTGAGGTATTGTCAGTATTTAAAATGAGAGATTTAAAATTCCCAAAGTTAGGGATAAATTTTATTAAACATCTCTTTAATCTTCTTAATATCCTGTCCTTTAAAGATTATCTGAAGAACTGTATTTTAGAACTGATAAATGAAGAGGCATAAGTTTAAGCCTTATTTTAGTTTGAAGATGAAGGGAGATCATCTTATTTAAAATTAAAATGAGAGAACAACTAACCACTGAGGTAACCCTATAATATGATGTTTGTATTTTATATTAATATTTTCTTGTATGAATGAATGTTTTGTTGTTGTTGTTGTTGTTGTTTGAGACAAAGTGTTGGCTCTGTTGCCCAGGCTGGAATGCAACCTACACCTGCCGGGCTCAAGCCATTCTCCTGCCTCAGCCACCTGAGTAACTGGGATTACAGGTGTGCACCATGACACCCAGCTAATTTTTGTATTTTTAGTAGAGACAGTGTTTTACCATATTGGCCAGACTGGTCTTGAACTCCTAACCTCAGGTGATCCGCCTGCCTTGGGCTCCAAAAGTGCTGGGATTATAGGTGTGAGCCACCACACCCAGCCTACAATTAATATTTTAAATTTGCGCTTTATTAACGCTGAATATGGGAGGGGAAAACTAAATATATAATTACATATGTACAAAATAGGTAGCAAGTCCACATCCATGAGCTGCTGTGATCAGTTACAAATGGTCAGTAGTCTATTTAATAAAATTGTGACTTTTACTCCTGTGTCTTTGGTAAGTGTTAAAAAGATATAATGGCATATATCTCCTTATTTTTAGCTGAGATATATAAAAATATTTTCTTTTGAATGAAATAAATGCAACAGAGAGAAGTTACATGGCATGCCTAAATTTGCAAATCATGGAAGAGGGAGACTTTGAATACCTAGCTTCCTTCTGGTACACAAAATATCCTCAATTTCTCCACTTTTTTGCATATTAGAAAAGAATAACAGAGAAACAATATAATATCTAAGCCTAATTAATAATCCATAGTTGGTAGAAATTCACTGTTTGATTTGCTGCCTAAAAGAAAATATTTATGTTCTTTAGTGACAAAGAAAAATAGTAGAAAGAAATCAGGATGATCAAGAAGAAAAATATTAGGAAACTGTGAGAAAGAATCCACAACAGGAAAATTTTTACATCAGTTAAGTGGTTCGATCCAACAAGAGGTATTTGTGCAGACAGATCAGAAGAAATTTACCTGTAAGTTTTAGTTTTTATCATATGTTTAAGGACTCAAGCATTAATAAGTTAATATTGAATATTAATTTCTTGTGATAGTATCCAGGTAATCATTTTCAGAATAATCATCTACTTCTTTAAACAATAAAACATCATTAAAGTGATTTTCTTTTACAATTTTTAAAACTCCCTCTGTAGTATAAAATTGGCAATTAAAACTGTGTTTTATCCTCCAAATTTCTCCCCATATGCTACAAATTAAATATATGTGAAAAGCTCTGGTTAAATATAATAGTTGTGGGGAAAAAAAAAAACAAAAAAAACAAAACACTGTATCTAATGAGTACATAAGAATTGTATGAGACCAGGCACAGTGGCTCACACCTGTAATCCCAGCACTTTGGGAGGCTGAGGTGGATGGATCACGAGGTCAGGAGATCGAGACCATTCTCACTAACATGGTGAAACCCCGAGTCTACTAAAAATACCAAAAAATTAGCCAGGTGTGTTGGCAGGCACCTGTCCCAGTTACTCGGGAGGCTGAGGCAGGAGAATGGCATGAACCCGGGAGGCAGAGCTTGCAGTGAGCCGAGATCACACCACTGCACTCCAGCCTGGCGACAGAGTGAGACTCTGTCTCAAAAAACAACAACAAAAAATTGTCTGAGACATAATCATTAATAATAATATTCTATTATTATATTTATACATGTATGGGAAGGACAAAAGAACTTTTTTCCTCTATCCTCTTATATTCAACAGATAGGGCCTACAAATTAGACTGACAAAAGACAGATTAGCACAAGGCAGAAGACAGAGTTTATTTATGCACACAACATGCATATGCACGAGAGAACTCAGTGGTGAATAACTCGAAGAAGTGGTTTGATTTGGGAGCTTATATACCATCTTAACAAAGAGTGACAAATTTCTGGAGAAGTGGCAAGACAAAAGAAAAGGGGTTTGGGCTTCTAGGGGCAGCAAATTGTCAGAAGATAAATATATGAGAGAAAATAATGGGAGATGCCACGATCTAAATGTCTGTGTGTCCCCAAATGTTATAAGTTGAAATCCTAACTCCCAAGACAATAGCATTAGCAAGCATGGCTGTTGTGGAGGCTATTAGGTCATAAGGGTAGGGCCCTTATGAATGGGGGATTAGTGACTTTAGAAAGAAGGCACAGGGGAGCTCATTTGCACATACTGCCGTATGAATATACAGTGAAAAGACAGTGATCCTCCCACCCAGCCTCTGCAGGAGCTGGAAACACAGACACATGCTACCATACCTGACTAATTATATCTTCTGAGAGTAGTGCATGTGGAGAGGTAATAAACTGTTATCTAAATTATGTGACACTGAAAGTGCATACCATCAGTGAATTCTAAGTGGTTTATGTTTCTATAGAATTCAATTTATTTTCCTGCTAGCCTAAGTCAGAAAATATTGAAATGTTTTGTCTTCAGTGCCAATGTTGCCAAGTGAAGAAACAACCATGGGAATTACAATGAGTTATATAGTCAGATATTGATACATTGGAAACTGAAAGAATTTGGAAGGGGGTAGATCTATTAATCTTCCAAATTTTTCTTGGACCCATGCAATAACTAACAGAAACAGAAAAACAAGTTGTAGACATAATTTAAAGTGACAAAATGCTTAAAATGTATTGAGTTTTGAATAGTTGCACATCATTTTAGTCACTAATTATGTTGCAGTAACAAACAAATCTCAAATCTTGGTGACTTATTTCCCATTCACATGACATATCAGTTGTAGGTCAGCTATGGTTCTGATCCTTTATTTCAGAATCCAGAAAAGAAGAGAGCCCCTTTTAAGGATACATTTTTCCTCTGGCAGAGCAATGGTTGGAGCTATAGTATGGTCCTTTAAGTTCTGCTCAGAAGTAGCATACATCACTTCCCTTTACATTTCAATATTCAAAGCAAGTTATATGATCAATACTGATGAGTGAGGACTTTAAATCCTCTAAAGGATATCATTTTGAACAATAATACAATCTGTTGCATAAACACAACATAATTTCCTATAGCAAGTCAAAATTTCTTTGTTCTTAATTCCTACACAGTATAGTCTATTGTTTCTCCTTACAAAAAAGTTCTAGAGTTCTCCCACTTCTGCTTCCACTGCCACCATCCTTATCCGGGGCACTTCTATTTCTTTTTTCAACCATGATAACAGATTCCTAGGTGGTTTCTTCTCTTCATGCCTAGCCTCTACCTTCAATACACTCTCTAAAATAAGGGCCAACTCCTTTAGATGTAAATAGATTCATGCTAGTGTTTAAAACTTTATCATCATTTTTCTTTCACTCATAACAAACCAAAACTCTCCCCTATGTTGTACAAGGCCCTGCATCACTGCTTTTGTTTTCCTCTCTTATCTCCTCCTTTGCTTTTCCACTTTCTTCAGACACTCAACATAAAATATTTTCCTTAAACTCTTCAGATGTCTCATCTCTTTCCTATATTTTGGTTTCAGTTTAAATGTCACCTTATCAGACAAGCCTTCCTCAACTACCCTATCTAAAGTGAAACCCCTCCCCAGTGTCACCCCACTTCCTGTCATTTTCTATTTCAGCTAGTATTTACAGCATCAAGCACAATGTATAATTATTTCATGTGCTTGTCTTCTTGTTTTTTTTTCTCTCCCCTATGTAAGCTTCATATTGGAAAAGACCATAGCTATATTATTATTGTATCTAAGCCCTAAGTACTGTGTCTAGAATATACCATATTAGTTATTTTAGAAATATGTGCTAGTTTAATTCATAAACAAAGTAAGTCTAGGATTTAGCACTGTCTTACAATAAATAAAAATATTATACTTTCTCTGAATAGCATGGGACACGAGTATATTGATAAATGATATATAGTACCAAATCTAGCATGTACTAAAAAAAAAAAAATCTTTCTAGCTGAAGCTAATTTTGCACAATTACACTATGAGAGAAGGTCTGTTAATGTTCTAAAGGACCACCCTGCAGCCTCTAGAATATAATTCAACCAAAAGGAAGAAATAGATGGTTACACACATTATATTCTGCCCCATTACATGTGACCTAGCAACCCTGAAGACGTGAAGTGATAAACCATGACCCTGCGGCTAAGCAGATAATGAATAATCCAACAACACAACTCAACCTGGAATAAATGTAGAAGGACCCCAGATATATAGCACATATCTGAATCCTTTAATAGTTCAGAAGATCCAGAAGTCAGTTTATGTGAGTCTGTTGCATTTTGGAGGTGTCTTATTGAGATCTCATCTATTTGCCTTCATTATTTGATGATAGAAGCAAGCAGAATAGGGCAGAAAGGCTAGAAAGAGTAAAAAAAAAATAACAAATATCTATATTTATATACATCTTTATGAAAGAGAGACACCTGCTTGCGTGCTTTGTGTAGCCATTGCCTCATGGCCACCCAGCACACACATGGACTCTTTACCACTGTGGTCTTACGGTGATGTCTTCTTCCTCTTACCCTCTGTAACCATGGGGGTTTTAAAAAATATTTGCTTAATTTTTCAGAAGACAGATGTGCATAAAGGGGGATGTTCTTTCTAACTCAAGGTCTCAAAAATCTTGCTCACATTGTTTACTGTACATAGCCCTCTTCTTCAATAAAATAAGCCAGTTGGTCATGGTAAATAATAATAATAGTAATAAGGATAATACTTTATAGTACATATTTAAAAATTCTTTACTCTCTTATTCTCTCAACACCACTGTGAGATAAATATTGCATACTCAGTTATTTATTGAGTGCCTAATATGTGTCAGTCACTATTCTGAGGGGAATAGTGTTATCAGACATAGTTCCTGCCCTCAAGGAGTTAACCTCCTGTTAGGGAAGATAGAAACAGGACATTATGATGGGATAACATTTAAGCGTTAGCGTTTGTCCCTCCAGAAACTATATTCCCCTGTTAGGAGATATTCACTGTTCTTTGGGTGTTTGCTGTACAAAACCAGGGGGAAAGGGGAGGCATAAGAGGAATGCTTTTTAAGCTCAACAATGCTCAAAGACTGAACCCCAGGGCCACAGTTTTAACTTGGACACATAAATAACATGATAGGAGGTGGTATGGCAGAGATATAGACGAGAGATTATGGATTTTTCCGAGAAGGAGAAAAATATTGCAACTTTGTGGTGGTGCAGAAAGTTTTATAGTGGAACAAAGAGAGATGGTGTGGAAAAGGGGGAATAGCAAAAGCTTGGTAATTGAGACTGCATTGCACCAGTCCTTGAAAGATGTATTTTATCATGTGGAGTTGAAGGCAAAGTCATTCCAAATAGAAGAAACAGCATGAGCAAAGGACCCCAGAATCCTTAAATAATTGGATGTATATCTCCAAAAGAAAGTTTTATGGTTTGGCTGGAAAAAAATAAATAAATCAGTGGGTAAATCAGAGTAGAAGGAATTCAGTTTGGAAAGTTAAGTTGGAATTGATTATAAAAATTGTTTATGTGGTGTCCAGAGATATTGGAATGACTTACTAATGGGATTGTGGACATGTGCTGCTTCAATTTTCCTTCTAGGAAGGATTTGGTGTCCAGCTCCTGGCAGTGCTATCAGTAATCTTCCCATTTTGTGGCAAAGGATATACAACCAGTGCATCACCAAGGGCTCCATTTGTAGTACAATGCGTTGCATCACCTGGTAGTAGCCATAATGTTGTAATGATCCTTACACAGCTCACACGAGGTTCCAGCTTAGGGATAAAAGCTGGTGGAGCTGGGGTGCTATTCTCTAAAATGTTGTAAAGCACTGACTCAATACTATTGTGTCCCAAGTACTCGTAATATGTGGGCCTTGCAATCAAGGGATATATGTAGAATCAGACCCTCTTACTATTGTGTCCAGAGATCTACCTACATACTGTATCTTTCTTATCCCTACAACTTTAGACTCTGTTGACTTAAAAGTCCTTGTTTTCTAGAAGAAGAACACTTCCACCAATGAACAGAGTGACACTTTCACTGAAACTAAAACTATGATAGCTGCATGGTAATAGGGAGCATCAAATGTGAGAAGACCAGCAAAGAAAATGCTTACTATGCTGGTGGGGAAAAATGAATTCTGATTATTATGAGGATCTAGGTTCACAGCTACAAAACCAAAATGGGGAGGAGTGCATCTGGAACTTGGAAATTGACTGAAGCATTTCTTGGGGCTCCCATGCCTGATAACACTGAATGGAAAATTGCACTTTCCATAGCTTGACAAAAGCAAAACAACCAAATGCTCAGACTCCTCAGGAATAAAGTCTTGAATCATACCACCTAGAATATGGAAGTTTAGTAGCGTATCTCTCATTAATCAGTCATTGAAAAGAAAAAGGCAACCAAAGTCTCAGACTTCTCAGGGAATAACTCCATCATCTGACTGGACAAACACCTAAATCAGCTACCATGCTGATTTAGGACAAAGGTAAATGGGTGGTAGGGATTGGAGACAAGGAACATTATTTATCACCTCAGGAAAAGCTGCAGGAGTGGGCACTGTGTTTTTCTCATTAACCTTAATTATTGAGTCTTGTTAAGGAAACGCGGCTAACTCATGAAGAGTTAATTGACATAATATAATTGATGTGGGTTACAAGTAGATCTGGGTGATGTATGGGTGGGCTGGATAAGATGCTTTTACTGGCCTGCAGCACATCGTCTTACTTCACTCCTAATTTTAGTTGTAGTGATGGTAGATACTTCTCTGCATGCTGACGGTACCCCTTCTTGAGTGTGAGTCAAGAATCTTGCTGCATTTCTGTCTCACAATTTTCCCTGCAGAGGCAGAAATCCAGTCAGCTCACAGGGGCAGGCACTGGCTGGCAGTTCAGGGCTGTTAATGCTTGAGAGGTTGTGATCTGATAAACACCTCAGCTATCTTTCACGTGGATGCTGTTTGGAGGCATTCTACATAGTTGTCAGAAGACATGGCTAAGTTGAAACCCTGTTGCCTACAACTGTGACCTCAATAATTCACCTTTCATTAGCGTTCCTGCTTTCTGTCACATTTTCTGTGTTTCTTCTCTTCAGCTTTCTGGAATGAACTCCCAAGTAAAATACCTGTACCTAAATTTGTGTCTCAGGTTCTGTTTATGGGATAATTCAAGCTAAATAATTATGATGGTATTTTGGAAAACAAGGATATGTATACATGAGAATTGCATATAACAACTAACTCATGTGTCTGGGAAGCCAAACAGGGCAAAGAATAACTAAGTACAGTTATTCAGAAGCAATAAAAATAGTTTTACATTATATAAGTCGTACAGCCAGGAATAATGTTAGTGTTGGGGAAAAGTCCATCTGTCATTTGTGTTAAGATGCTTATTATTAGACATCCTACATTGCTGTGCTCCGTGTACCAAATTAAAATGAATTGGGCAAAACAACCCTAAAAGTCGCTCATCTCCTCAGTGTTTTCTTTAATACAGCATTTATTGCTTGTTTTTCTATATATAGAAATATATATTCATAACAGAACATTCAGATATTACAAAAGTCTATAGAACTATTGCTTATAGACCTGCCATCCAAGAGTTTTCATCAGGTAGTGTGACACAAGTTTAAAGCTGTAAAATAGGCCGGGCGTGGTAGCTCACGCCTGTAATCCCAGCACTTTGGGAGGCCGAGGCAGACGGATCAGGAGGCCAGGAGATCAAGACCATCCTGGCGAATACGGCAAAACCCCGTCTCTACTAAAATTAACAAAAAATTAGCTGGGTGTGGTGGCGGATGCCTGTAGTCCCAGCTACTCGGTAGACTGAGGCAGGAGAATGGCGTGAACCTGGGAGGCGGAGCTTGCAGTGAGCTGAGATGCTGCCACTGCATTCCAGCCTGGGCGACAGAACGAGACTCTGTATCAGAAAAATAAATAAATAAAATAAATAAATAATAAAGTTGTAAAATAAATGAACATGTGTATGTATAATTGAAATATATATGTATTTTGATTCTGTTAATATCAATGTATGACTATATTTATGTTGTATGGATATAAAGTGAGAAGTCTAAATTTCAGTCTCTGTGAATGTGAGGCTCAAATAAACTGGTCCTCTGCCTCTTCACTTACTCACTGTCCAAGGATAGCCCCAACCCCCCCTCAGCTGTCATAAGCATGATAATACTTCAGTCTGCAAAAATACTAGTTTATTGACCTACTCTTAGACAATCAGGTTTTTTAAAAAATTTTGTTTATTATTATTATTTGAACAAATGTATGATGGGACTAATAGGTTAAAAGTTGGAAAGACCTTTTGTTTTTCAACAATATTGCCAAATTGCTTTTCTGAAAGGCTGAACCCATCACTCTTTCACCATCTGGCAGTGGATAAACCCTCTCACCCTCTCCCATACTAGGTTTTGTTTTTCTGAAACAGTGATAGGCCTGGATCATCAGGTGAGCCACGTCAAGAGGACCCTGCAGATAAGTAATTTGAATAGTGCATTGCGGGCCTGAACAGGTACTGCTTGTTGTAGAGAGTGAATATGAACAACAGTGAGAACTTCACAGGGTACTGTATACACTTGAACAAAATAATGGGGTCTACATCTAATTCACAATTGTCCATTTTTGCATGCATATTTTTGGTTTTACAACACAGAGATCTATTTTCAAATGTGACCCTTAGAGGCACGATATTTTAATAAGAACTGAAACTTTTAGCTTGAAAAAATATATAATCAGATCATCCTCAGTGCTGTTTAGCCCTCTGAGTCAAACGCAAGCCCTCCCTCATGAGTAATGCTGTCCTCATTATTTTTTTTTTCTGCCAGATGGCTTGCTAATTTAAAGTCCCTGAAGTGATAGGTGTTTTATTATAGACAATCCACTTGGCTAGGAAAAGTAAGACTGCAGCCTTTCACACCTTCGCTGATGAAGTTAATGAGTTCATATCAACTTTATGAAACTCATTTCACTTATTCAGACTTGCGGAATTGGATACAGGAGAATAAACATAGATTTCAAGTTCCAGGAATATTTTGATGAAGTTCATCCAGAAAAAGTTATGAAAATGCAAGAAAAAATATAATGTTCTTTTCCATGAACATTACCGACGCCTCTAGTCAAGGCCTTTATTAATTTACGACAGTTTATTGCTAGAGATTATTAATTGGCTTTTCTGCTTTTAATCTCTCACTTCTCTAAATCACACTTCATATGATGATCAGAATAAAATTCCTCCAAAAGCCTCAGATATCATCCAATTAATTACTATTTGAGGTCTAACTTCCTTGGCCCGTCATTCAAATACCTTCAAACCATCCATTCCTTGCTTACCTTGCTCATATTCTTCAGCACAATCCCTGCACATCTCTCAAGGCAAGTCCACTCAAAGTCCAGTTATGTTATTTCTGGTCATTTCACCCTTTTGTTTCTATTTCTGGTCTTGGTTTATCTACTTCTATTTTTATTATTTTTTTTAATTATTCAAAGCCTGACTCAAGGGCCGCCTTTCCTATGAAGCCTTCCTTGACTTCTTTTCTAAAGTTATTTATGCCTCTCATGAATTCTTGAAAAAATTGTTTTCTATACCACTTATGTACACAAATTTACATACTGTCTTTTATTGCAGTAGTTAAATTTGCATATCACCTCTGCAGATTACAAATTACCAAGAGGCAGGAAACATGGCTTGGACACTGTTTACATTCCTTACTTCATTTAGCAGAGAACTTTGCAAAAAGCAGATGAAAAATTAATATTTATTAATTTCAATTCTGTATACATTTTCTAGGTAATGCTGATGAATATTAAATGACTCATAATAATAAGTACAATGAATCACTTACCAAAAAACATTCCAATAAATATTAAATAATGTACTTTCTTGTTGACATTGCTAAGGTGCCTAAAATAGTTTTTTCATGTAAACCTAACTCAGGCACATGGATAATTTTTAAATAAGAGCTGAAATATAAACTTAGAATAGTTGAGAACAAGATATAACACATAAATGTGAATAAGATTATGTGAATAAGAAATGTGAATAAGACTATGAAATTAAAGTATCATATGTGATTGTATAACTGCAGTTGTGGATAGAAAAGGTCATGATTAAGGAAATTACATAATTTTATTTTAGTAAATAGTGTTTTTCCTTCTTTAGCGGATACTTTGGAGAGATTCAGAGGTTTTTTTTGAGGAACTATTTAGAGTGTTTATATCTCTTTGAACGCACTTTGGGATAAATTCTAATAATTTAAGTACTAATACTAAGTTTAAATACAAAAGGTTCTGCCTCTGTTTTCTAGGTTATTTAAATCTTTATGCAAAAATTGTGAAAAATGTTAACTATGCATTTTTGCTGAAATATTAGGGTTCCTATAATTGAACCATTACTCTAAAAAACTTTGAAATATACTCCTTGCTTATCAAAAATTAGGAAATTATGATGGTCAAATATTTATTTATCAACAAATACTTATTGGGTAACTGCTATGTACCAGAAAGTATTTCAAGTGGCAAAGTATTTCTGATGTAAAAAGATAAGTTTTCTGATCATAGGAAGTATATATGCTAATTAGGTAAAACAGACCAAAATAATAGAAAAACACAACAAAGAATTATATTTATGTATGTTACAATATGGCAAGTACTTAAATAGAAATTAGGTGATCAACAGTCTTGGAGTACAACTTACACAATTTCTATTTTAAGTCTTATTTCATGGATCTGATGTACTAACCTAGATCAATTGTACACTGGATAAAGATGTGGCACATATATACCATGGAATACTATGCAGCCATAAAAAAGAATGAGATTATGTCCTTTGCACCAACATGTAGGGAGCTGGAGGCCATTATCCTTTGTGAACCAGCACAGCAACAGAAAACCAAATACCTCACGTTCTCACTTATAAGTGAGATACCAAATACCTCATGTTCTCACTTATAAGCATCGAGAGTCCGGTGTACTCAAAGTCAAACTCCCACTTATAAGTGAGTATTTGGTTTTCTGCTCAAAGAAGAGAACAACAAAGAAGGTAACAAAGAAGGGAACAACAGACACCAGAGTCTACTTGAGGGTTGATGGAGGGAGAATTGTGAGGATTGAAAAAATGCCCATTAGGTACTATGTGTGTCACCTGGGTGACAAAACAATGTGTAACTCAAACCCCTATGAGATGCAATTTACCTATATAACAAATCTGCAATTATACCTCCAAGCCTAAAATAAAAGTTTAAAAAAAAAAAACTAAAAATGAATTTTAGAGTCTAATTTTCTTGAGGGAAAGAAACTTAGCTTACTATTTATTAAATTATCTTATTTTTTTCTTTTCATGAAGAACATATACTATAATGAATTTCTATTAAACTACTGGCTTAAATAACAAGTTTTTTATTTCTAAAGGTTGATTTAAATTAAAGGTTGTAAATTGATTTTAACTTGTGTTATTTACTACGTGAAATTTTTTTGGCAATGTTTTAAGTAGCTCTACTAAAACCTTTTTGTCCAAAGCAATATGAATGAAGACCGAACTTTTAATAACACTTCAAAAAAACCCATTTTTTTTCAAATAGTGACATGATTAGCCTCAAATATAGATCTAGCATTTCCAAAATTATTATACATGCATTTTTAAAAAAATGTTCTAGGAATACACAAACACACACACATATACACACACACAGATATATAGTGTTATTTTTGAAAGCAAATAAAATGAATTTACCTGTTTACTAAAAACCATCTGCTTGTTTTATGCTTCAGAGTCAAACTTGAAATGAGTGCACATGGATCTCATTATCAACTGAAATGAGACAATTTCTATCCTTACTCTTGATGCTTGTCTTGTTAAGAATAAACTTGCTCACACATGGAAGAGCTGCAAACTGCAGGAAATTCTTCAGTATTTTCCTATGAATGGCAAGTTACTCTCTTTTCACAGAAATAGAGGACTTGTCTTGGGACAGATTGGAAAATCTTATCTGGTACATATGATTAGACAGTTCACGGCATTCTTCTTCTTTTCTCCAAGTCAAGTTCTCAGGCTGAGAAGATTCAAAGAAAGGGTTGTTACTCTATTATACAGGCATTGTGAAATGAGGTCATTGGGAAGATGCTGTTCAACTTTGTACTGTTTTGTTTAGGTAGTTTCAATTCCAACTTAAGATCTGCAAATATATTTCCTCATTATCAAGACCAAGAGGCAGTAAGAACATTTCAAGATTTCCTTTTGGAGCCATGATTTTTCAAAATATTTTATTTGCTTTTAAATCTAATACTCTTACCATATGAAGTCAAGGCATTTTCTGAAGAGCCTCATGGAGACTTGTTCAACTGGTTCATGCAGTAAAAAAATATGTATTAAGCAGACTGGTTTTCTGTAGCTATTTTTCATCTTCAAACACTCAGCAAAATCTGTAGTTTAGCTTTCAACTCATTCTATTAAGAATTCTTTCTCTGGCCGGGCGCGGTGGCTCAAGCCTGTAATCCCAGCACTTTGGGAGGCCGAGAGGGGCCGTTCACGAGCTCAGGAGATCGAGACCATCCTGGCGAACACGGTGAAACCCTTCTCTACTAAAAAATACAAAAAACTAGCCGGGCGTGGTGGCGGGCGCCCGTAGTCCCAGCTACTCAGGAGGCTGAGGCAGGAGAATGGTGTGAACCCGGGAGGCGGAGGTTGCAGTGAGCTGAGATCCGGCCGCTGCACTCCAGCCTGGGCGACAGAGCGAGACTCCATCTCAAAAAAAAGAATTCTTTCTCTGCTAAACCCTCAGATTTCTGTATACAGCAGGAGAGTTAGCTCTTTTCCAGGTTTTTACAAAGTTTTAAAGCATTCTCAAATGAACAATCATTGTTTAATAAAGTTAAATAAAATGGTCATCTAGGATTCTCTTATAAATTTCATTTTCAAGAATTTTTTGACACAGTATCTCTCTGTGAAAAAAAGCAGTGTATGGTGACATTATTTTACAAGTGAAGTGAAACCTCTCATAAAGCCAACTGTTGAAGGTACACCGTCTATGCAGATACCAACCCAGTTCTCCGAGACAAATCTTTTGTTTACAAAATTCTTAAATATATCTTGGCCTTTGCTTGTTTCCTGTAGTTCTCTGTAGCAGAAAAAGTTTTCTTAAATCTCAATGTTATTTACAAACCTTACATATGCTACAGCATGACATTTATTGGTGAAATCTGTTGACTCAACAACCTGGAGAGAGAAGTTGTTGTTTTCAGTATATTACATACAACCTTCTCAGCATGATGTGAACCACCATCAATACATCACCTTATTTACTATTGGAAAGTGGGATCATTTCATTTTGTTATACTGCATCTTGTAGCATTTTCCTCACTCTAATTTTACATGTTGGCATTATTAATTTTCTTTTTCTGGGCAAGAAGTTTGTTGCTCAGTAAATGCTTCTCAGGCTGTTCAAACTGTTTGTTTTGAATTTCCAATTGTTGTTTTAAAAAATCAACACCTTTACTTATAAAATGGCTGTGAGTTTGGTGGAGCCATTGGTGCATTTGAAAGTTGTTTTCCATAGGCCATGCACAACAGAATAGGAAGATGTGAATTACCAACCCATACAAAACACGTTGATAAGTAACCTTCCTTGCAAAAACAAGTGATCTTGTGTCCCCTGCTCCACTACTGCAGTGAAGTAACATATATAAGATTTTAATTTCCCATCAATAACCACATTAAATTAATTTCCCAGAGGCACAGGCCTGGAATTTTCCTGTCTCACCTCTCATCTTTAAAAATTGCCCTATTGATCTTCAAATATGTTTGTAAAACACAAATGCTAATTAAATGTAAAATAAAAAGGTGTAATAAGTAACTAAACAAACACATTGCAAAAACTACAAAATCTTCACAACACAATTTACTTCTTTCACCATCAACACTTTATAACATTTGCCACAACCACAAAGCAGTGGAAGAAGTATAGGTAGGGGGTGGGTCAATCAACCAGCTGAATTATGACAGCTTTTTAGTATAGAATTCCTTTTACAGAATAGAAATGTCTATCAAGCCTCTGCCCTTGCAAACTCTCTCTTGTTTGTGTGCACTTTGGCTACAATCAAATATATGGATGTCATGTAGGTCTTGCAGTGTTGATAAAGATGAGGAATGAAAGAAGACAAATTTTGTAAAAAAAATAAATAAATAAAAATAAAACCCAAGTATTTCATACATTACTTAGGAAAAATGACAAAAGGACTGGAGGGAAAATTCCCTATTATGCTAGCAAATATTTTTTGGTTTCCATATTTCCAATGTGATGGAAATGCGATGTGCAAACACCCTTCTTGGAGCTATACAGAAAAGCTAAACTGGAAGGCAAGGAAAGTAGATTCTGCTATTGGCTCTTCCACCATCTACATTTTGGTTCTTTCATCCATAAGTCAAGTAGGTGAAATTACATGGGAATTTTAAGTTCCAAGATTCCATAATTGTTGTCCTTTGTCTCAAAACGATGCATCAACGTATTAAAAGGAACAAATTTCTCCCTTTATCATACATTCAGACTTTGGAAAACATCCCACCTAATGCTATATTGGAAAAATCTAATTCATCTGTTTTGCTCCTTGTAAATGAGGAGGTATATTTTTCTGAACCGGGTATGGAGTATGAAGAAGTTAATGCTTTGAAGTTGCAGAGGGAGAAGGTTACAGGAAAAGTATCACGGAAAATTTGGAATAACTATGGTGATAAAATACTTGACATCATGTCTTCACACTACTGTTTTGCCTTAGGTTCCAGATTCTGCATTTTTACATCCTGGAAATGATGTGGAGAAAACATTATTTGAAATATGTCTTGCACATGGCACTCAGCGTGTTTGTCTAGGACAGCGTGTGGCAGCTCAATCCTCCTGCAATACCTCAAACTGCACAACTAAATAGTCAGCATCTGTTACACTCCTGCACACTTTATTACTGATTGGAAGCCAAAAAAGCTGTGGCTTCTTCTTCACACAACAGAAGGTAAACTATTGGCACTCAGATGTTAAATAATGCCATCATAAAGAATGTTATGTATGAAAGGTAGTTAAAGAATAAACTCATGTACCACTTGAAGAGGTTTGTTTTATAAGGCTAAGCTATGGTTAAAAAAAAAATAACTTCTCATTACTTTCAAGTCTCTCTCAAGTATATTAATAAAAAAAGTAGGGACTTCAGAATTAAAATTCATGTTGTACATTTACTTTTTGAGTACCAATTCACACAGATTTGCCCTTTAACAACACTGGATTATTTATATTCATTGATGTAAATAAAAGCTAGAATGTCACCTCACATAACCTCTCTAACCTTAAAATTGTATCTAACTTTAAAATTAAAGTTTTAATGGTTGAACTTGGATAGTATTTTGACAAGTTCATTAACAGTGACTATACAGAGGTCAAGTGATAATAAGCACAATGTCTTGTGTGCTTTTATGTTAATATGCCTAATTAGTAGATGAAACCTCCACTCAAAGCCATAGTCCTATAATAAAATTAACCTCAATAATTGTCATAATATAAACCCAAGTAAAAAAGAGTTAATAAAAGGATAAGTTTTGACCTTAGAAGAGACGAATAAAGTAGATAAACTTCACGTCAATCATACTGAGTTTGAATCACAGCTCCATCTCTTTTATGCTGGACAAGTTATAGTCCTCTCATCCTCAATTTCCTCTATGTAGAAGGAATAATTAAATACCTCTCTCACTGGGTCTTTTGTAGAGTAAATCACATATGTGTCTGAAGCATCTAGCACAGTCTCGTACAGACAGAGTGCTATGAAAGTCACCTTCATCTACTGCTCCAGATTGCTAAGTTCTCCAGAGTAGGTCAGTATCCCATTAACCATTATATTCTCATTGTGTAATGTTACATCTGGCATATAGTAGATTTTCTCTGGTTAAGTTGTTCAACTCACTTTTCATTTTCTATCCTTCAGGATCCATCAACATACTCTAAATATGAAAACCCTGAGTGATTCTATGTCTTCTTCAATTATTTCCTCAAAGAAAGAAGTGAACAAATAAAGTAACATATGGTTAACACTTAGTTCTCTAATCAGTGACATTCTAGAGAGAGTAACCCAGCAGTTGGTCTCTAGTGACTCCTAGGTTCACTGTCATGAAAAACTAAATATAAGTACTAATATTCTGTTAATGCTTTACTGAGTGTGGACAAGAGGAAAACACATTTCTCCTGCCTATGCAGCTTCAATAATTATTTCCTCTTAATGTTTCTTATGAGGCATAGATGTAAAATATAACATTTGGTTATAACTCTGCAAGGTGTATACTAAGAGTTGGTACCACCTCTGCCACCGGAAGCTGATGTCAGTGAAAATGGTATCTAATTACAAAAGTTAAATGGTAGCCAGAATCCCCTTTCCTCTCTTTCCTGTATATGCCAGTTAACTTCCATTGTCTATGTGTAAGACTCTTTTTCTTTTTAAGTTCCTGGAGAGAAGTTTTTTAACTTTCACACCCAGTGCTCAGGTTCAGTGCTACTGTAGTGGCTCTGAGGACTTTCACCGAATTATTATTGAGAGTAAAGCAGGAGGAGCATTCTCTCTTCACCCAGTTTTTGGTCTTGTAATATTCAGGTCCTGTATTCAGGGGTGTTCGGCCTAGTGGACACATGTGATGAAATCCATTCCATACTCCATGAACCTAGCCATGTGCCTGCTCAAGGCTATATGCCTGCCTAGAGGAAGTGCCTTGTCACAATTTCATGAAATAGCCTCCTGGGCTAGGATATCCCTGGTTTCTCTGTTCTTGACCCACCACTTGAGTAAGGGCAGCTTTCAATGTGCTTTAAATGGATTGCCTTTTAAATGATTGCAAACAATTCTTGTTGTCTAGTCTTTATTGTCATTCATAATATAATCTTTTTTCTTCACCATATCCTAATTTGTAGCAGTGCCCTCTTCAGGGATGCAGAATCTTTCTAATTTGGGAGAAATTATCTGATTACATACTTCTGACAAAAATTCCTCATGCAAACCTGCTTTAAAGTAAAATGGTTTCATAATTTATGTTGGTACTGACATTGAAGGTATTAAATATATTTTAATATTTCTCTGCAGTTCACCACCTTCTCTTCTTCCCAGTAAATTACACACAAAAATGGGAATATATTGCAAAAATAACGGAGGTGAGATATATATCTATGTATTAATAATCCTTCCTTCTTTC
>NW_012109997.1:326338-347708 GCF_000951045.1 Mandrillus leucophaeus | reverse complement strand
CTTCCTTCCTTTCCTCCCTCCCCCCCTCCTTTCTTCCTTCATTTGTTCCTTTTCATCCATCCATCTATCCATCCATCCATCCTCCCATTTATTCATCCATGTATATTCTTCGGCTTTCTCCTGTCTGGTTTCTTAACCACTATAATTCTGGACTACCTGAGTAAACTGTTCTCCATTATAAAATAATTGTACGGGGTAAGCAATTGGGCAAACCAAGAATTCTCATGCAGATTGTGATTGAAACTCAGTGGGATAGAAAGACAGCACTTTGATTAGGAGGCCTTCATTGTATTAACCATTTCTACTGTCCTTTAAACTTTATCCTGGCCGGGTGCAGTGGCTCACACCTGTAATCCTAGCACTTTGGGAGGCCAAGGCGGGCCGATCACAAGGTCAAGAGATTGAGACCATCCTGGCCAACATAGTGAAACCCCATCTCTACTAAAAACACAAAAAGTAGCTGGGTGTGGTGGTGAGTGCCTGTAGTCCCAGCTACTCAGGAGACTGAGGCAGGAGAATCACTTGAACCCAGGAAGCGGAGGTTGCAGTGAGCCGAGATCATGCCACTGCACTCCAGCCTGGGGACAGAGTGAGATTCCATCAGAAAAATAAAATAAAATAAAATTATACCACCTTATCCTTCAACATAGATAATGAGAGTATTTTGTAAGATGGGAAGACCATATATGCTTGGGAAGCTTACGCTGAAATACAATTATATAACCTGGGTCATTAGTTTGTGATAAAAATAACATTGTACTTATTTTAACTTTGAAGATATTTTACCAAAATCTCCTCTCTCCTCTAGTGAGAAAACCTTTCTTTCCTTCAAAGGATGCCTTTCGTCAAGATAATTGAAAGCATCTTAAGGGCATCATCACTCCACAAGTCTAGTTTTGGTCCCTAACCTTTCCGTTGGAGAGGGAAGTTAGGTTTATCCCCCGGCAATGGAGGACTCTAAAACAGCTGCTGGCGGCTGAGTGCCAGTGGGTTACTCTGTGGTTGCTAAGCCTGAGGTGGGTATCACTGCTGACTCCTAGAGATTCTACAGAGACCCCTCTTCTTCATTCGCTAGAAGCATTGTTACCATCAGTAAGGTTAAATGGATTGCCTGCTTCCCGGCTGAAGTTAGATGACTCACACTACTTACTTGAATTTACTTTGTCTATATTTCATGTGGATAAAGATCACAGTGCCATAGCTCTTTAGAGACACATGTCTCAATATAAACATAGTCTTTCTGTTTCTTGCCTCCCTCACATGATTTTTTAATGATGTTTCCTAACTATCCCTCTTGTTAAAATAAAATAAGTTAGGCATAGTGGCTCATGCCTGAAATCCCAGCACTTTGGGAGGCCAAGGCATAAAGAAAACTTGAGCCCAGAAGTTTAAGACCAACCTAGGCAATATAGGGAGACACTATCTCTATAAAATGTTTTTAAAAAAATAAGCATGTGACACACACCTATAGTCCCAGCAACTCAGAAGGCTGAAGTGGGAGGATTACTTGAGCCTGGGAGTTCGAGGCTGCAGTGAGTCAAGATTGTTCCATTGCATTCCAGCCTGGGTAACAGAGCAAGACCCTGTCTCAAAAAATATATAAAATAAAATAAAATGAGATAAATCAAAGGGTCCTATTTTTTTTCAGAGTAAAAATCAGAGGTCTTCCAAGATCTGTGCATCCACAATCAATCGTTTTGAGTGACCTCACGTCTTGCTACCTTGTTCCCTCTATAACCTTCTCACTTCTCTCTGAGGATGCCAAACACCACCCATTTCTAGGCATTCCCACCCATGTTTCTCTCTCCTAGAAACATACTTCTACCAGATATCTACTGCGGCTCCTGTCTTCACCTCCTCATCTCCTTTAAGCCACAATTCAAATGTCAGCTTTTCAAAGAGGCCTGCTCAGATTACACCATTTGGATTACAACTCCCAATAGAGGCTAAGATGCGCCACAGTCTGCAATCTCTAAACTGGAGAACAAGGAAAGTGGGTAGTGTGATTCAGCCCAAAGACCTGAGATCTGGGGCCCACAGGTGTAAAATCTGACCAAAATCTGAAAGCCTGAGAACGAGCAACACCAATGTCAGAGTACAGAAGAAGATGAAAGTCTCAGCTCAAAAAACCCTTCCTCTGCCTTTTTTGTTTCTTCAGGTCCTCACCCTATTGGATGATGTTCACCTACATTAGTGAGGGTGATGTTCTGTACTCAGTCTATGATTCAAATGGTAATGTCTTCTAGAAACATTCACAGATACACTCATAAATAACATTTTACCTGCTCTCTGGACGTTCCTTAGTCCAGTCAAGCTGACACATAAAATTAACCAGTGCATGTAACCCATGTACATCTACTTATCGATACATATTTCTATATGTAACCATTTGCATTTATATTGCTAAAAATGAGATCATAGTGATATCTCAAACTTTAATCCATTACCACATGAATCATACTGGTCTCCTCTCCTTGCATGTCTGAAAATTCCCACTCCAGCAATGAGAACTTGGTTTCAACCACTTGTTATCCGTTTATTTACTTTTCAGTATACATGTAGAGTGATTTCAAAGTTGTTCATCTGTGCCCTTATGAGAAAAAAAATGATTAACTCAAATGTAGTGCTGAAGTATAGTTCCTTTTGCCTTTAGTCTTACAGTCCACTCATTTCCAAAACTTTTCTCCTTTTCAATTGAGTTAGTATCTTTGTAGTACAATTAGATTATTTTGTCCCATTCTGCATTCCATCTTGAGATCCTCTTACCTGCTAAATGATTTTTAAAGTTTGCATATATTAACATTCTTCTTTGTCCTGGAAAGCTCTATGAGTTTTGACAAATGCATAGTTATATATTTACAATTACAATATAATACAAAATAATTTCCCCACTATAGGAGATCACCTGTCCCTTTTTTAGCCCTACCCTTTTCTCCTCCAGCCCCAGGCAGTCACTGATATTATGAGTCTGTATAGTTTTGTCTTTACCAGAGTGTCATATAAATGGAATCATGCAGTATGTAGCCCTTTCAGATTTTTTTTTCCACTTAGCAATACATATTTAAGGTTCATGTATGTATTTTTGTGGCTTCATAGCTAATTTATTTTTATTGTCAAATAATATTCCAATACATGGCTATACCATAGTTTATCTATTCTCCTATTGCAGGCCATTTTGATGATTATGAAAAGTCACCTTCTAGATTTTGGTGATTATGAAAAAAAACCTGTTAAAATCATTTGTGTGCATGTTTTTCTATAGACTTATGTTTTAAATCGGTTGTATAAATGTCTAGGAAAAAATTACTGGATATATAGTAAGCTTTGTTTAACTTTGAAAGAAATTGCCAAAATGTCTTCCAAAGTAGCAGTATGATTTTTCTTTCCCACCGGCAATAAATGACAATTTCTGTCACTCAATATCTTGGCCAGTATGTGGTATTGTCAGTTTTTTGGAATTTAGCCATTCTAATAGGTGTGTACTGGAATGTCATTATTGTTTCGATTTGCAGTTCCCTAATGGATAATGATGTTGGGCATTCTTTTATATCCTTATTTTCCATCTGTTTATCTTTTATATTGCAGTGCCTCTGGATTTCTTGCCCATTTTTAAATTAGGTTGCTTGCTTTTTTGTTTTTGAGTTTTAAGTGTTTGAATATTTCAGACACACATTCTTTATCAGATCTGTATTTTCCAAATATTTTTTCCTACTATTATCTTTTTGTTCTCTTAACAATGATTTTCATAAAGCAAAATTTTTTATTTTAATTAAGTCTTTTATTAGTTTTTCTTTCACAAATTGGGCCTTTTGTGTTATTCTAAAAAATTTCCATAACCAATGTCACTGAGATATTTTCTTGTTTTCTTCTAGAAGCTTTATAGTTTAACATTTAGTCTGCAAGGTATTTCAAGCTAAATTTTGTGAAAAGTGTATAGTCTGTGTCTAGATGTCCTTCTCCCCTTTTTCATACAGACATTCAATTATCTGAACATGCAATATTTTCTTTGTTGAATTGCTTTTACTCTTTCTTCAAATATCAGTTGAGCACATTCATTTTGGTATATTTCTTGGGTTTTATTCTCACTGACTTATCTATGGGCTTTTTTTCTTTTTCTTTGACAGACTCTCCCTCTGTTGCCCAGGCTGGAATGCAGTGGGCAACAGAGTTGTCTCACTGCAACCTGCAACCTCTGCCTCCCGGATTGAAGCAATTCTCCTACCTCAGCCTCCTGAGTTTGCAGGTGTGTGCCACCACTTCTGGCTATGTGCCTATTTTTGGTTGTTTTTGTTGATACCAATCTCTTTTGATTATTGTAGCTTTAGAGTAGGTCCTGAAATCAACTAGTGTTAAGTTCCTCGGTATTAGGTTGGTTGTCCTAGGTCTTTTGATTTTCCGTGTAAACTTTAGAATGAGCTCGTGAATATTTATAAATAGCCTGCTGAAATTTTTGTTGGGATTGCATTGACTCTATAGATAAAATTGGGAAGCACTGACATTCAACAATATTGAATCTGGTGGAGTATTTACATAAAATATCCTTCCATTTGTTAGATCTGCGTTGATCTCTTTCATCGAAGTTTGGTAGTTTTCCACATGCAGCTTCTCTATGTATTTGGTGCTGTTGTAAATGGTATTTTTAAATATTGAACTGATGTTTCTTGTTCTTTAACATGTTTTACTTTTGTTGAAATGTTTTGTTGTTGAAAACCTTACGTGTTGTATTAGATAATAAGAATGGCGGTATATGGCCATTTGTGTGAGGTTTTATGTTATTTTGGCTAGCAGTTGTACTGTGTTCAACATTTGCTTTAGCTATGTGTTCCAGAGACTTCATATTCTATGAGATTCTGTTTTTTATTCCCTACTGTCTTTGGACTTTCCTAAAAACTCATATGTAAATAGTATCTGTACCTTGTAGTTTTTAAACTGTACTCCACTATTACTATTATTGTATATACTAGTACCCTATTGATGTAGTGGTAGCATGTATATTGAAGGAATCCTTCTATAATCTTATGATGGCATCTTAGTCCTTTACTAGACCTGTGTTCCTGGGCTGGGATCTACACCAGTATTTCCTAGCTTTGTTCTCCCCTTTCAGGTGAGACAGAAACGCTAGATGGGAATGAAGTTCCCTTGGGTAAACACCGCTCCTGTTGGGTGTGATAAAACTCTGGGAAGCTCTTTTTCCCAGGATAGTAGGTCTTTGTTATAGAGGATGCGCTGGGCATTTTTTTTTTCATTTAATGAGTTTAATGCTCAATAGTAGCAAGTTATTGTACATGATGACTCCATTGCCACAAAATAGATATGTTTGCTGATAGGATCACATATTCAGATTGTCTGGATATGGCACTATCATCCCTGGGCAGAAGGCACAAAGCAGTTAAGCCATGAAGTCTTAATACACAGGCATCATGATTCTGCCCTAATGAGAAAAGTGCTCTTTCTATGAAAGATGATCGCTCTCCTCTTCCTTTATTAGTACAATAACAGAGAGTGCAAAGGCAAAACAACATCATAAATATGGTAGAACCATGATTGCGCACAAGAGAGACAAATGAACAAAGAACATAGAACTCATATCAGAAAGACATTATCAGAAAGGTGAGGAGCCACCTGGAGAGAAAAGCCAGTCCCCAGAAAAAAAACATGAGAAACAGCCATTTAGCAAAGCCTCAATAAAATATATTTATAAATATGTACATTTGAAAGTGAACTAAACAACTGCATAAGCAGAAACCAAGTTCGGTCCAACCCTTCTAAAGAAAGAAAAAAACAAGTTTCAGCAAAGACAATCATGAGACAAGAATTATCTACCATGCGTAGTAGGAGATTAGCTGACCAAGGGGCAACACTCCCTTGTAACCACCACTCAGCCTATTTCTGAGTGATTATTTTTTCCTCTCTCTGTCAGAGTTCATTCTTGCTCCAAGATCTTTGCATCTGTAATTTCCTTCTGAGAATCTGTTTCCCCCAGATATCTGAGTCATTTGATCCCTCACTTCCTGTAACTCTCTGCTCGGAAGTCATATTCTTATAGAGGCTTTTGCTTATTAACTTTTATATAATAAGTTCTTAATACCACCATCACCAGCAGGCTGGCATTCCCTCCTTACCCCTTTAACTCCTTGTTATTGTGCTTCTTTCTATATTATGCTTATAAATATTTTCTGGTGGTTTTTGGGTTATTATCTGCTTCCTCCATTTGAATTAGAAACATGATGGTAGACTTTGCTTTGTTAGTTCATGTAACCCTGGTACCTGGAATAAACCTTTGCACATAGTAGCATCTAAATAAATATTTGTTAAATTAATTTCAAGAATATTATGGGTCATTAAGTTTTAAGTTTTTCTTTAGCTATACTTCATCTTCTCTTTAACATTTAAATTGCTTTGTTTTTGTCTGTTTAAGTTTCAGTGGTTGTATTATTCATTTTTAGCAGTTCTATTTTATGACTCTCCAAATATGCTGTGTCTTCTCTGAGTGTCTTGCTTCCTAACTTCCCTGGGTTAATTAATTATCTTCTGTGATCTGACAACCCCCTGTGCAGATCTCTACTAAAGCACTAATCACACTGATTTATAGGTGCCTATAAGCCCTTAAGCTGCACCTTTGCAAAGACATCTGTATTTTGTCTTTCCATCATTAATGTCTTTATTCAACAGTCATTGAATGCCAGTCAGCTATGTCTTGTATGCAATATCAGGTGCTAATGGAAAAAAAAGTTAATCATAGTTATTGCTCTTAATAATTGGTTGTCTAGAACAAGAATTTGGCAGTGAGTAAAAGTAAGAATAGTAGTAATAATAATTTTAATACTAATACTAATATAATACTAATAAGGAAGAAGGAAAAGAATTATGTCTGTCACCCTTTAATGAGAACGACTATTTGCCATGTACTGTGCAAATCCTTTTCCGTGCATTATTTTTGCGGAATGAATGGGAGGATGAATGAATGCTTCATCTACTTGAATTAACAATTATGATTGCATCCTGCCATGGGGAAAGCTTTTACGGTCCTCATTAATTATGGTGTTTAGTTACATTTGTAATCCCTCTGTACTACCAGAAAAACCTATTTGAAGAAGAGCATGGAACTGGGTGGTCTGTCTATGGAGAAGAGACTTGAGAATCACCTCAACCGTGGAATCCTCTGAGGCTCTCCTTTCATACATCTGTCCACTTCTTACTTCCTTCTAACATTTCTGTAGCTCAAGACCCTCCACTTTTGGCCACTATGACTTATTTCTGGAATTTGTATTTGTCTTTGTATGTAGAAGAGTCTCATATCTTTCCTTTTTCATTTTACCATCTGTACTTTAAAACTTCTCAATATTCATGACTATCTCTCTAGCTCTGATATGTTGCTGCTACAAATACTTTCTTTCACCCTAGACATAAAGTCCACTCAGCTTACTACCCTTTTTCGGTTTCTCTTACTAAACTTACACAGTAAGGCAGTAAGGCAGGCTTTTCCAGGTTTTCAAATGCCGTTCCTTGCCAAGAAGTCTTAATATCAGACAAAGTACTTTGTGTCTAAAATGCCTCAACTAATAGACTATTGGAATTATCTTTCTAATGAGAATTGTGTAAGGTTGATTTGTGATTAACAACTGGTACAATTTACTCTGTTTCTCTCCTAGTATTCTAGACTCCTTTACCCATTTACAACTTCCAATATAATAATTTATTTGTTCTCATTTTGACGAAAAAAAAAAAACAATTTTAAGAAATTTCAGGCAAGCATCTGGAAATATATACACTGTTTTATTCTTGGGATAATATAGTAAGTATAGCATTTCAAATTTTATATTTAAATGTATACAGTATGTTGATATGTCCCTTTTTTCTACTTTGGATCAAAAATGAAAAATTGACATTCTTCAAATTTAAATGTTATTATTTTCTGTTTGTCTCCCAGGTATCCTTAGTCAAGAGTTGTAGAAGCTTTATTTTGTCCTGTAACTCCCTTCTATATTCTTTCAGACTAGGAAATAAATCTACATCATGTTCAATGGGATTGCTTTCTACAACAAATCACTCTACTAGCTCAGTGAGTTTTCTCTTTAAGCATTTCCCACTAAGCTCTAGATTTTTATATTAAAGATCCTAATTTGGTTTTCTAGTTCACTGTCTTACTGACTAAATATATTTGTGCAGCAAGTGCTTTTATCATAGCCTCTTGCTTAAGTCTGAAGCTTTATTTCCTTTTTTCATAAAGGCCTAAATTTTGCTGACTGCATTCCCCATGATTTGTTTCCATAAACAGGCTAACAAAGGTCAACAGTGAGAGTCTAACAACCTGAAATTGAGCACATGATTATCATTTAATGTGCCTCTTTTCCACTGATTCAGGGATGAAATAAATCAACCTTGGAGAGAGGATAAAAATTATTTTATTTTACTGTATAGAGAAAATGAGTTTGCTAAAAAGCTTGAGACCTGAATCCTTTTTGCCCTTAGAATGAATTATAGATGGCCAGAGAATCTCCATTCTACCCCCGACCCCCACCATAGAGAAACACAATAGTTACTTCCTATAAAAACAAGTATTTTAAAAGAAAAAAAAAAAATGCCCTGGTGTGGTGGCTCACACCTGTAATCCCAGCACTCTGGGAGGCCGAGTTGGGTGGATCACTTGAGGCCAGGAGTTCAAGACCAGCCTGGCCAACATAATAAAACTCCATCTTTACAAAAACTACAAAAAATAGCGGGCTTGGTGGCATGTGCCTGTAATCCCAGCTACTCAGGAGGCTGAGGCAAGAGAATCACTTTAACCTGGGAGGCGGGGCTGGCAGTGAGTTGAGATCGTACCATTGCAGGACAGAGAGAGACTCCGTCTCAAAAATATAAAACAAAAAACAAAACCAAAAAAAGACTTAAAGAAAAAATTAAGAGTTGGGAAGAGATGAAAAATGCATCATCATTTGGTCTGTCTTTAGCCTAGGAACATAGCATTGAAGTCAGTAAAGCAGACTGCCCTGTGCTGTTGTGTCATTTTGCTTGAATCGTGGTCCAGAGGGACTATTGCTCAGAATTAAGGGGTCATCCATTTTCAATGACTGTTGATTACTTTGTTGCTCTGTTGAGAACTTCCAATTACAATGTCAGCTAACAGGTAAGCTTCAATTCACTGGGCTCTCTCTTAAGGCCTGTCTGATGCTCTCAACAAGCTGTTAAGCAGATGTCCCCTAGTATGATTTTAGGCCACTACTGCTCTCACACAGATTTAATTCAAACATATGGAACCTGAGAGTACAGGATCTGTGTCAATTGTCAAGGAACATTTATATTACTCAGTCTTGATAAAAACAGATATTCTAATGATCAATGGAAATGTAAACATTTATTACAGGCCATACACTGTCCAAAGCAGAGCTGATTTAGATTCTTCTCTAGTTAGGGTATTAAATATGGTTAATTATGGTTAAATTAAATGTAGCTAACAGCAATAATAGCTAACATTGCAAAAGTACTATTCTAATAAACATTTTGGTGTATTCACTTATTTAATCCTCCTATTAATGTTTTGAGTAGTTACTGTTATCCCCATTTTACTGATGAGGGCAGTGAGGCATAGAGAGAGTAGATGTCCCCAACTCTACATGATTAGAGGGTGGCAGAGGTAGGATTTAAAACCAGCTAGTCTAGTACCAGAATTCTTGTTCATAACAACACCACCAAGCTATTGATTGAGGAGTGATAGTGTCCATCCCAAAGAAGGCCAGTCAATAAATTTGTTCTCTTCCCGTTTTCTTTTATCTTTCTGAACCCTCTAAAATGATGCCTTTGTTTAATTAATTGACTCAGTAAATATTTGCCGAGTGCCTCCAATTTGCCAAACGCTTTTCTCCTGCCAGGGATGATGTGGTGACTAAGACAAATATATGAATATCACAGGAATAGACATCACTCTACAAGTGCCCATATTTTTATTTTCATGAGTGGCACTGGCACTCATGGACTGATGTCTATTTCTGTCCTAATCATTTTACCCCCAGCCCAGACACTGCAGTCAGAGTACAAGCTGAAAACCGGGCACATTATTTCAGTTCTGCAGCTCCATTTTCACATAAGTAAGATGTAGATAATAATAGTGCTTGCCTCCTTGGGTTGTGAATCATTAATGAGTTAATTTATGCAAAGTACTTAGAACCATGCCTGACATGTAAAAAGGGCTCCCTTGTTCTATTGTTTATCCTCCCTGTCCCCCTCCCCTGCCCCATACCCTGAGTGCTGTTCACATGTGATTTCCTCAGTAATTATTTGTTGACTAGTTGGATCACAAAAAAGAGGAGCTACTCTTAGGACTTCTAAAGATAATGCTATTCTTTGAAAGCTCTTTCTCCTAGTCTAATTTGCTTTGATTTTTATTTCCTTTAACACATAATGCTGAGCCCAGTTCTTACACTTGCAAAGGTCTGCCTTTGGCCTTTATACAGTGTTAGTAAAAAGTAAGCTTTCATCATTAGTCAACTAATGAATAAGAGTTCAGCCATTGCTGGAGAGACTTGAACTCAGAAGGGAAAAAGGTTACTCTTTTTTCATTGTAATGAACTTATTTATATGAGAATAGACCATTATGTCTTTGGTATGAAATCTGGGACTTTTGAATAGCTTCTTGAATTTTATTTCTTTTCTTTCTTTTAAATAAACCATTATCAGCCTTTTATTCATTACTCATTCTTTTTGAAAAATAATATTTTTTTTTCCTTATATCCAAGATGACCCAGTTTCAGGCTTGTTTTTTGCTGTTATCAAGACCACATTGCCCTTGCCAGAGAATTTGGTGGGACATATTTAAAGTTGACTTAAATTAGTTCATTGTAAAAACCCCCCAAAGTTGAAAGAACCCAAT
Organism: Mandrillus leucophaeus; assembly: GCF_000951045.1. Classification (NCBI taxonomy): domain Eukaryota; kingdom Metazoa; phylum Chordata; class Mammalia; order Primates; family Cercopithecidae; genus Mandrillus; species Mandrillus leucophaeus. Next base: position 336,841 of record NW_012109997.1, on the reverse strand, counting down.
ATAAAAATTCCATCCAAATCTCCTCTAGGAATGTTAATTGCAAGGCAAGCTCTCAAGGGGTCCATCTGCATTTGTATCTAGTACCAAGAACAGAGCTTTGCTAACTGGTAAGTCTTCTATGACTGTAATGCTTTCATACTGGACTTGAAGCAAAATATGAATCAGCTCATAAATGTGAAAAATTTCACTAAGGCATTTAAAATTGAGCAGAAAACAAATTTTCTGGCAGATTATGCCACGAGCATATTCATTTAATCAAACATTTATTGTACATCTTCTAGGCAACATTTCAGGCATTGTGCTAGGTGCTGACATAAAAGATGATGATCATATATCTTCTGTTTTAAAGGAGTTCTCAGAAAAGTAGGCGAAAGTAAATAGGCAAGTTGATTGTTTTACTTTTTATCGAGGAAATGATAGCAACAGAGATACACACAAAATGGTGTGGAAGCGCCTAATCAGCCTGGTGGTGAGAGAAAGACGAGGAAAACTTCTTGGAGGAAATAATGCCAAAGCTAAATATTACAGGATGATGAGGGTTAGCTAGACCAAAGGTGGAATAAAAGCATTCTAGGCATGAAAATAACATGAGCAAAGACATGGGAGTAAGAACTAGCATAGCATGTCTGTGACTTTGCAAGTGGTTCTGTGTCACTTGAGTATAAAATATAAGATAAAGTGGCATGAGGGGTTAAAATATGGTAACTTTTCACTTTTCTGTCCTGTTAAGGAGACTTAGTTTTAGCCTCAGGCTATGTGGGGTTGTTGAGGTTTTAAACCTGGGAATGACCTGATCAAATTTGCATCTATGTAGATCATTCCATGAATTGTGTGGAGACTGCATTTGACAGGCCCAGTATTGAATACAGGTGGGGTCAATAGGAGGCTGTAGTTGCGAGAGATGATACGAGCTTGACATCAGCCTATGTGGTAAAGCTGGAAGAGGAAAAATGTAAAAGTATTTAGGACCTGAAACAACAGGTCAGTTTGCATGTGCTTGTTTGGATTTGGGGGATGATAAATCAAGGCTGAATACTTTGGGGTCTAAAATAAGTGAAAGCAGACAAACTGAATACTCACTTTATGAAAGAGTTTAAATGGTAGAAAAAAACAATTTTGTACAAATACACATCAATGTATCCTTGGATAATTCAAACCAATACATGAATTAGATGAGTTTTCCCTGCCAATTGTCTTAATGAATGATGCCATGAAGCCAGAATGTCTAGTCTTGGTTCTGTATATCTGCTGCATTGACGAACCATAGAAAACTAAAGCAACATACATAATTGTGATCCAATTTTCTGATAATTGCGGAGACTAGAGACTAAGCTTAACGGTTTGTTTACTATTGGAGTTGTAAACCAAAAGTATCAGAGACAGATCTCAATCAATTTAGAAGTTTATTTTGCCAAGATCAAGGACATGCCTATTACAGACTCAGGAGGTCCCAAGAACATATGCTCAAGGTGGTCGGGTTACAGCTTGGTTTTATATGTTTTAGGGAGACACAGGACATCAATCAATACATGTAAGCTGTACATTGGTTCAGTCTGGAAAGGCAGGACAACTCAAAGCCGGATGGAGGGCTTCTAGGTCATAGGTAGATTCCAAGATTTTCTGATCGGCAATTGCCCGAAAGAGTTTATCTAAAGACTTGGAATCAACAGAAGGGAGTTCCTTGGTTAAGATAACAGGTTGTGAAGACCAAGGTTTATATTTTGTAAAAGAAGTCTCCAGGTATCAGGTTTCAAAAATAATAGGTTGTCCTAAGGTCTCTTTTAATGTTAATACTGGTCAGTTGTGCCTGAATTCCAACGAGAGGAGGGCATAATGAGGTATGTCTGACCACCCATTTCCATCACGACCCAAACTTGTGTTTGACGTTAAGTTTGGAATGCCCTTAGCTTAGAAGAGGGGTCCATACAGTTGGCTGAAGGGGCTTAGAATTTTATTTTTGACTTACAGTGTTCACAGTTTTTGCTGATGCCCCAAGTCTAGCTAAATTAGATGCTGTTTTAGTTGGGTGGAGGATTCCAATTGTGTATTATTTTCTCCTAATAAAAGGAAACTTAATATCTGTTATTTTCAGTCTAGGTACAGTTGATATTTATTTCATTCATTCCTTATAAAGATACCAATAGTACCTCTATTATACAGAAAAGTAAATGGAAGCCAGACACATTATTAGAGTGAGATGTGAAGAAAAGGAGATTTCACTCGAAGTCTCTTATGAGTGTACATGACCTTCTGACACTGCATCTAATTAGAACCTTGCATGTTCTAATCCTTGGGCAGAGAGAACAAGAGACCAATGATCTCCAGTCACTTTTCTGTTGTTATAATTTATCACTCAGCTTCCCCCCACCATCTTTTTATCAAGTAAATATATTTGTTCAAATTAAGAAGAAAACAGTATAGGAACTAAAATGTATTCAGTACTTACTATGCATCTCATGCATGAGTTACAAAGGCTTTTGAGTCGTATGGATTTGAGTTTAATTACAGATTGTCCTCTTTACTAGGTGTGTAGCTCCAGGCAATCACTTAAACTCTCTGACTCAAGCCTTCGCACCATAAAATCAAGTTTTGTAAAGACTTAATATAATATTCTAAAAAATATTGTATACAATAGGTAGCTTCTAATATTACTTGTTTAAACCTTTTACCTAGGTTATTTCACATATGTAAGTCTGTGAATCATACGATGAGGTATTTAAACAAATGATTTAAACAAGATGAGGTATTTAAACAAATTGTTTAAACAATGTTAAAAAAATTGTCACCATTATCAGAATGAAGCAGAAGCAAAATTTAAATGTCAAATTAATTCTAAAAAAGTATATTCTTTCTATTGCAACATTAGAATGCATTTATTATAAATAGTAGATCATATTTATAAAATGTTTACTTCAGTGAAATATTTTGTGTATATGTTTTTAATTTAATTCTAAAAACAGTCTTTTGAGGTAAGCAGGATTTTGTCCCTACTTTTCCCAATGTCACACATTAAGAAAGTATTGGACAACTCAATATTCTAGACACACTATTAAATAGAAATATGCTTTAAAACAGATTTTTCTGTAATCAATCTATTTTGTCAAAATCACAGCTAAAATTTGTTGTACAAGTGTCTATGACTATACATACTTGGCCCAATTCAGAACATTAACTGCAAGCATCATAGCCTGGTTCCAATCTATTAAAGCAGCAAAATAAATTTATGGTAAGAATATTGAGTAATTCAGTTTCACTGAGAAGGCTAAAGCAATCGAAAGTTTTCAATATCCACAGTTAAACATGATGAAACCAGTTCAGTGAGGACCCTGCTGCCATACTGCCAAGCCGTGGACTGCATATCTGAGGCCCAGCCACCTCCTGCACTGCACGCCAGCTCCAATGGCAGCACCCTTCTCTTATGCCCTGGAAAAAGTTTGCATTGCCTCTGAGGCTGCCAGTGCTGGCCTCCATGTTGTTTCTCCAGGAGCTTCTGGCCAGCTTTGGAGGAAGCGGGCAAGGCAAGTATCAGGCAATTTCGGATTCTATTGTTTGAGGTGGGCTCTGTCTACCTCCATCCTCAAACAAAGGAAAAGAACTGAGATTTTGAGAAGTAGATCTTTCTCACAAAAGAGGTAAACATCTACCCCACTGCATCAGCATCAATGATCAGGCAACCCAACTCTCACCTTAAATTTGTGCTCACCAGGCCATTTTGTAATATATTTGGCAGTACTTGGAGTTTAAACAACAACAACAACAAAATCCAAGTTAATAATGAATGAATGAAATCATTTTACAGTATGCATTTTAAAAATAATTGATCTTGTGTACATTATGCTTTCTTTTTTATATAACCTGAGAATTTTGAAAATAATTGTTACTTAATATCAACTAATCTTAAAATATTGATGAGTAATATGCATAAGGTAAATGTATTATTAGTTAGCCAAATGACTCATGAGATTTGAAGAATTTAATAACAAAGGAGTTATTAAAAGTTGACCATCCTATTTCAACACCATCATTTTTCAAATAAGCAGAAAAAGGCCAAGAAACACAAAGTGAATTTTCTTAAATGTGAGAGACAAAACAAGAAGTTTATTTCTCTTTGTATATAGATGCTTCTTTTAAAATTATTAAAGTTTTAGATTCAGGAGGTACATGGGCAGATTTGTTACATGGATATATTGAGTAATGCTAAAATTTGGGCTTCTATCAAACCTGTCACCCAAATAGTGAACATAGGACCCAATAGGTAGGTTTTCAGCACTTTCCCGCTGTGTCTTTATTTTGGAGTTGCTAGTGAGCATAACAAAGTCTCTTCGAATTCTAGTTATACATAATGATCTTAATTTTATTAGCTTAATAAATCTAATATACATATATACATACATATGTCTGTATATATGTATATAAGATATTAAGATCAGTGAACCTTGCCTTAATATTGCCTTGAGTCTACTAAGGGCATTGGTAGTCATCCCTCATCCTCACTCAACTACTTCCATAACTGTAATAGTTTAGTTTTACAGAGACACTGAAAATGGTTATGTTGATTATTCCACAAATCTATCTCTTCAGTAGATCCTCAAGAAGCTTTATTCTTCCATTCAAAAATCTTCAATTTTAGTGTATATCATTGGCTAGCTATGACAATTCTTCCTTTGTGTTTGGAGTTAGAATATTGAGAACATGTTATTTGCACTCCAGCCTTAAGATCTCTTCCTGCATTACCAAAATATATTGATTCAGCGATCTTCATATTCCAACAGTAATAATCTTGTCCACAGGCATGAAGAAGCTTAATGCCCTTGGGCCAACATTAGCTCAGTTTTGCTTTTGGTCCTATGTAATGTTACTACTCTTCTTTCCTAATTTCTGCATATTTTTCATTAAACTATTCACCCAAAACTGTGGGAATGTATTATGTGCTAGACTACAGAGAGCAAATATATGATGTTCATGTTGCTATTCCTACAACTAGGGCTCAAGATGGACATCATTAATCAATCCTGTTACTTTGGGAAGTATGATTTTGATTCTTCTCAACAGTCTGTCCTGGATAGATAGTATCTCGGAGTTAGATTGCAAGTTGAAAGCTACTTAAAACCTACTTGAGACCTACTTAAGATTTCTGTGCTAGGTATGGCAAATGACAAATGAAAAATACCCTGACCACACAGAATAGTGAGAAAGACTGATTAACAAACCAGTAGCTACAGTATAGTATGTAATATGTTATTATAGATTTGATCATAAAAACAACAACACTTAAGAAAAGTAGGACGTGGGGAGGCAGATGTGAGGCTAACAAAGACTCTTTTCAGATAGGGTAAAGCCTGAGTTTAGTTTAGAGGAACAAGTGGAAATTGACCTGATAAATATGAAGGTGGGTGAAGGGCACTTTATGGAGGCAGAGGCAGTGAAGTGTGTAAAGCTGATTAGCCCTGAGAGACCCTGGCTTCTCTGGAGAATACCAGCACACTTAAGAGCAACTGGGATCAGGTAGTTGTAAGGGATTTGTCAGAGTCAAGGCAATCCATCCTAAAGGAAATGGGAAGCCATTGATCACTTTAAGATAAGAATTCCTAGAATGGAAAGGTCACTTTCCCTGATGTTTGGATGACAGAGGAAGTTAAAGCAGGACACAGTGAAACCTACAGGAAGGCTTTTGTATTAATTGAGAGAAATGACGAGTGCAATGATCATACAGAGGAGTTTTTAAAAAGTTCTAATTGATAGAACTTGATGACTCATTAGCTATATTGAGAAATGGAAAATTAGAACTCTAAGTGAGTTCTAAATATATAACCCGTGGCCTTATTTATTTCCCCGAATTTCAGGATTTCTTGCACTGATTTCTTAGGCTCTAACTCCGATTATCATCACACCAATTGTTCTAAGCTCCTGGAGTTTCTGCAACCATTAAAACCTTAACATTTGACATTCTCCTACTACTTTAAGAGTCTCCCCAATCTTGAACTTAATTTGAACCCAAGACTAACCCTGAAACACATGACCCGGTTGTCTTTTTCTTAGGTTGCCTGGTTTTGCCGCTAGTCTTGAATTTTCCTACAGGCACATTTAAAAAAAAATTCAAGACTCAAATCTCTGTTCTTATTTTGGTATTGCAACTCCTAGTCTCTAACACAATATTTTTGTGAACACTCCTCATTCTGTCCTCTCTTGAAATTTTATCTCACTTGGTTACCACCTCATCCTGTAGTCTTAGAAAAGAACACTTCTATTGAAAGGAACAACTTCTATTAAAAAAATGAAAAGTAACTGGTCTTTACAATGCTTTTTTATTAAGGCATAAGAATGAAACAACAGATGCAAATAACTACCTAGAAAATTTGCAGGTACTATATTTTAATTTTATAAGTATAGTCTACAGATTTATAACAGTATTATAGGGAATAATGGAGAACAGTTACCATCATCTCCTGGAGACAAGCACCTTGAGGGAAATAGGCAAAACCTGTTGTTTCCATAGAGGAGAATTTATCGTCTTGTGTCAATTAGACGTTTCCTGAATTATTGACTGTAGGTTAAGATAGTTTATTTAAAACATTGCAGTGCATTTACTAGCTATTAGAAAGCAAGTAACTTACTATAGGCCTTTCCAGCCAAGTCCCTCCTAATTCCTTCCTTTTCAAGTCACTAGCACACTCTAGGCAGAAGCCCTCTTATCCTAGTGCTCTGAATGCAATAATTGGGTCAATTTTTGGAAACACTGAAGCAGTTTAAGAAGACTCCTTTTTGTTCGAGACCAGACTGGCCAACATGGTGAAACCCCGTCTCTACCAAAAATACAAAAAATTAGCTGGGTGTAGAGGTGGGCGCCTGTAATCCCAGCTACTTGGGAGGCTGAGGCAGGAGAATTACTTGAACCCAGGAGGCGGAGGTTGCAGTGAGCTGAAATTGTGCCCTTGCACTCCAACCTGGGCGACAAGAGCAAGACTCTGTCTTAAAAAAAAAAAAAAAAAAAAAGACTCCTTTTTTGAAAATAAAATCTAACATAAAGCTTAAGAGAAACAAAAGCTTGGTTTCTCTGGAGTCTCTCACATGTCTGAAATGTGCTTGTCAGATTCATTCAATGTTAAGGAATCGGTTTGTTCTCATTATTGAGAATGAAAGGCACAGCACACATCTGAATGAGCTGGATGAGGTAGATATACCCAGAAGTTGAAGGTAAAGTAGAGGTTGGCTGGAAGGAGCTTGAAGAATTAGGAAAGTATCAAGACCATCTCAGAGGAACAAACCGCTGCTTTGTAGTGTATCCAAATGATCCTCAAAATTATATTTTGAGAGGTAGTGTTCTCTATCAAACAGATCACTGAGTCAACAGGGAGAAGCCGATTCTCCCGTCAAAGTTAATTCATCAGGTGATTTATTTATTTATTTATTTTATTTTTTGAGAGACGGAGTCTTGCTCTGTCACCCAGGCTGAAGGGCAGTGGTGCCAACTCGGCTAACTACAAACTCCCGGGTTCATGGCAGTCTCCTGTCTCAGCCTCCCGAGTAATAGACTAAAGGCGCCTGCCACAACGCCGGACTAATTTTTCTGTATTTAGTAGAGACGGGGTTTCACCATATTAGCCAGGATGGTCTCGATCTCCTGACCTCGTGATCCGCCCGCCTCAGCATCCCAAAGTGTTGGGATTACAGGCGTGAGCCACCGCGCCTGGTTAGGTGAGTGATCTTGAGTAGTAAGTTGACAAATGTACATTTATGTTCAGATGGCAGTATTAAAAGATTTACTAAAACTTGGCTAGTTGATCTTTCAACTGCAATTCAAGAGTTGCTAATGAATTTATTTTTCCTGGAAGTCATTACAAATATGACAAATTATTTTTAACCAGGATAATTGAAATATAAATTGCAATAGGAAGAAAATTACACAATTTCATATTACACAATTGCTTTGACTTTTATGAATTACAACGATGATTTGTATGGCATAACCAAATTGTTGATCTGTGTGTACATTTGCATGCTGAAATATGCAATATCTCTCTTCCTATTTGCTGATTTTGAATTAATATGATGTTCAGGAATGCTATATACTTATTTTTAAAATTTAGGATGGTTTGACTTTTTTGAGGGGGGAGGGTAATATTACCATTAGCAAATGGCATAAGAATACTATATTTTGGTATAGAGAATGTTTGTGAGTAGCAAAGAAAATGCAATTAATACACTTGAACTAAGTAGAAAGCTTTCAAAGTATTTACCTCTTGATTAGAATTAATCATGACTTTTGATTTCATAAAATTTAAATATTTGTGACAAAAAATAAAGTTGTAAAAAAAATCTGTCAAGTCCCACTATTTACAGTAAGATAAACAAAGGATATACTGAGGCAGAATCTTCTCTTTGAGATTAATTGAGATTAACTGGAGGATATCCATCATGATTAATATCAATTGGCATTTAAAATAGTTACATTAATTGTACTCTTCTAAGTCATCTACATGGGTGTTTTGTGACTTATATTAAAGATAAGTGGAAATTTGGAAATAATTCCTTGAACAGAAATGTGAAATTTTTTTCCCAACTCAACCTGATGAACTCACCTGAGTGGAATGTTATGTCTGCAGTCAATGAAAGTGATCTATTTTGTGGGTCACAAAGTTGAATGAAAAAGATTCCCCTGGAACTGTGAGTCAGACTCAACCATATTTATCACTTCATTCTTCCCTGAAAGATAGATGTTGGAGAATAAACTTATTCAACTGTAGCTATTTTACAGAATAAAATCAGGTCTTAAAGGTAGGTACATTTTACCAATATGGCATAAAGTTAATTGCCCAAATTGGGTGATACTGCTAAAATATCCTTAATCACAGACCTAATTTGTTACATATTTAATGTAAGAAATTTTAAAAGACTGATAGAAATTAATGCAAAGGATAATTTATATTGTATTGGGTAGATAAACTTTGTTTTGTTTTCATACAGGTAGAGCTAATGTATGGAAATAAAGTATCAATATTTTATTGTCTTGCTGTTGTTTGAAAGAGAGATACATGGTGTGCAAGAATTCTAAATCCTGTATAATCTTTTTGAGTTTGGATAATAATAATTTGTTTTCCCTTTTGCCTTTCTGCTTTGTCTTCCCTAACTACTCTTTTCTTTTCTTTTCTTTTCAATTAATACTTTTAAGTTCTGAGATACATGTTCAGAATGCGCAGGTTTGTGACATAGGTATACACATGCCATGGTGGTTTGCTGCACCCATCAACCTGTCACCTACATTAGGTATTTCTTGTAATGCTATCACTCGCTTAGCCCTCCAACACTCTGACAGGCCCCAGTGTGAGATGTTCCCCTCCCTGTGTTCATGTGTTCTCATTGTTCAGCTCCCACTTAGGAGTGAGAACATACAACGTTTGAATTTCTGTTCCTGTTTTAGTTTGCTGAGAATGATGGTTTCCAGCTTCATCCATGTCCCTGCAAAGGACATGAATTCATCCTTTTTCATGGCTGCATAGTATTCCATGGTGTGTATGTGCCACAGTTTATCCAGTCTATCATTGATGGGCATTTGGGTTGGTTCCAAGTCTTTGCTATTGTTAATAGTGATGCAGTAAACATATATGTGCCTGTGTCTTTACAGTAGAATGCTTTATAATCCTTTGGGTATATACCCAGTAATGGTATTGCTGAGTCAAATGGTATTTCTGGTTCTAGATCCTTGAGGAATCGCCACACTATCTTCCATCATGGTTTAACTAATTTATGCTCCCACAAACAGTGTAAAAGCATTCCTATTTCTCTACATCCTCTCCAGCGTCTGTTGCTTCCTGACTTTTTAGTGATTGCCATTCTAACTAGGATGAGATGTTATCTCATTGTGGTTTTGATTTGCATTTCTCTAATGACCAGTGATAATGAGCTTTTTAACATATGTTTGTTGGCTGCATAAATGTCTTCTTTTGAGAAGTGTCTGTTCATATCCTTTGCCCACTTTTTGATGGGGTTGTTTTTTCTTGTAAATTTGTTTAAGTTCCTTGTAGATTCTGGGTATTAGCCCTTTGTCAGATGGATAGATTGCAAAAGTTTTCTCCGATTCTGTAGGTGACCTGTTCATTCTCATAGTTTCTTTTGCTATGCTGAAATTCTTTAGTTTAATTAGATCTCATTTGTCAATTTTGGCTTTTGTTGCCATTGCTTTCGGTGTTTTGGTCATGAAGTCTTTGCCCATTGCCTATGTCCTGAATGGTATTGCCTAGGTTTTCTTCTAGGGGTTTTATGGTTTGAAGTCTTATATTTAAGCCTTTAGTCCACCTTGAGTTAATTTTTGTATAAAGTGTAAGGAAGAGGTCCAGTTTCAGTTTTCTGCATATGGCAAGCCAGATTTCCCAACAACATTTATTACATAGGGAATCCTTACCCCATTACCTGTTTTTGTCAAAGATCAGATGGTTGTAGATGTGTGGCATTATTTCTGAGGCCTCTGTTCTGTTTCATTGGTCTATATATCTGTTTTGGTACCAG
>NW_012109997.1:291562-326288 GCF_000951045.1 Mandrillus leucophaeus | reverse complement strand
TTCCAGCTTCATCCATGTCCCTGCAAAGGACATGAATTCATCCTTTTTCATGGCTGCATAGTATTCCATGGTGTGTATGTGCCACAGTTTATCCAGTCTATCATTGATGGGCATTTGGGTTGGTTCCAAGTCTTTGCTATTGTTAATAGTGATGCAGTAAACATATATGTGCCTGTGTCTTTACAGTAGAATGCTTTATAATCCTTTGGGTATATACCCAGTAATGGTATTGCTGAGTCAAATGGTATTTCTGGTTCTAGATCCTTGAGGAATCGCCACACTATCTTCCATCATGGTTTAACTAATTTATGCTCCCACAAACAGTGTAAAAGCATTCCTATTTCTCTACATCCTCTCCAGCGTCTGTTGCTTCCTGACTTTTTAGTGATTGCCATTCTAACTAGGATGAGATGTTATCTCATTGTGGTTTTGATTTGCATTTCTCTAATGACCAGTGATAATGAGCTTTTTAACATATGTTTGTTGGCTGCATAAATGTCTTCTTTTGAGAAGTGTCTGTTCATATCCTTTGCCCACTTTTTGATGGGGTTGTTTTTTCTTGTAAATTTGTTTAAGTTCCTTGTAGATTCTGGGTATTAGCCCTTTGTCAGATGGATAGATTGCAAAAGTTTTCTCCGATTCTGTAGGTGACCTGTTCATTCTCATAGTTTCTTTTGCTATGCTGAAATTCTTTAGTTTAATTAGATCTCATTTGTCAATTTTGGCTTTTGTTGCCATTGCTTTCGGTGTTTTGGTCATGAAGTCTTTGCCCATTGCCTATGTCCTGAATGGTATTGCCTAGGTTTTCTTCTAGGGGTTTTATGGTTTGAAGTCTTATATTTAAGCCTTTAGTCCACCTTGAGTTAATTTTTGTATAAAGTGTAAGGAAGAGGTCCAGTTTCAGTTTTCTGCATATGGCAAGCCAGATTTCCCAACAACATTTATTACATAGGGAATCCTTACCCCATTACCTGTTTTTGTCAAAGATCAGATGGTTGTAGATGTGTGGCATTATTTCTGAGGCCTCTGTTCTGTTTCATTGGTCTATATATCTGTTTTGGTACCAGCGCCATGCTGTTTTGGTTACTGTAGCTATGTAGTATAATTTGAAGTCAGGTAGTGTGATGCCTCCACTTTGTTCTTTTTGCTTAGGATTGTCTTGGCTATATGGGCTATTTTTGGTTCCATATGAAATTTAAAGTAGCTTTTTGGTTTTTGTTTTTTGTTTTCTAATTCTGTGAAGAAAGTCAATGACAGCTTGATGGGGATTGCATTGAATCTATAAATTACTTTGGACAGTTTGTATATTGTCAAAATATTGATTATTCCTATCCAGGAGCATGGAGTGTTTTTCCACTTGTTTGTGTCCTCTCTTACTTCCTTGAGCAGTGGTTTGTAGTTCTCCTTGAAGAGGTCCTATACTTCCCTTGTAAGTTGAATTCCTATGTATTTTATTCTCTTTGTAGCAATTGTGAATGGGAGTTCACTCTTGATTTGGCTCTTTGTTTGTCTTTTATTGGTGTATATGAATGCTTGTGATTTTTTCATATTGATTTTGTATTCTGAGACTTTGCTGAAGTTGCTTATCAGCTTAAGGAGGTTTGGGACTGAGACAATGGGGTTTTCTAATTATACAATCATATCATCTGCAAACAGAGACAATTTGACTTTCTCTATTCCTGTGTGAATACCATTTCTTTATTTCTCTTTCCTGATTGCCCTGGCCAGAACTTCCAATACTATGTTGCATAGGAGTAGTGACAGAGGGCATACTTTTCTTGTGCCGGTTTTCAAAGGGAATGCTTCCAGTTTTTGCCCATTCAGCATGATATTGGCTGTGTGTTTATCATAAATATCTCTTATTATTTTGAGATATGTTCCATCAGTTTATGTGTGTATGTGTCCAGGAATGTATCCATTTCTTCTAGATTTTCTAGTTTCTTTTTGCATAGAGGTGTTATAGTATTCTCTGGTGGTAGTTTGCATTTCTGTGGGATCAGTGGTGATATCCCCTTTATTGTTTATTATTGTGTCTATTTGATTCTTCTTTCTTTTCTTCTTTATTAATCTGGACAGAGGTCTATTTACTTTGTTAATCTTTTCAAAAAATCTCTTGGTTTCATTGATTTTTTGAAGGCTTTTCGTGTCTCTATCTCCTTCAGTTCTGCTCTGATCTTAGTTATTTCTTGTTCTCTGCTAGCTTCTGAATGTGTTTGCTCTTGCTTATCTAGTTCTTTTAATTGTGAGGTTAGGGTGCCAATTTTAGATCTTTCCCACTTTCTCCTGTGGGCATTTGGTGCTATAAATTTCATTCCAACACTGCTTTAGCTGTGTCCCAGAGATTTTGGTATGTTGTATCTTTGTTATCATTGGTTTCAAATAACTTATTTATTTCTGCCTTAATTTTGTTATTTACCCAGTAGTCATTCAGGAGCAGGTTGTTCAGTTTCCATGTAGTTGTGTGGTTTTGAGTGAGTTTCTTAATCTTGAGTTCTAATTTGATTTCACTGTGGTCTGAGAGACTGTTTGTTATGATTCCCATTCTTTTGCATTTACTGAGGAGTGTTTTACTTCCAATTATGTAGCCAATTTTAGAATAAGTGCAATGTGGTGCTGAGAAGAATGTACAATCTATTGATTTGGGGTGGAGAGTTCTGCAGATGTCTATTAGGTCCACTTGGTCAAGAGCTGAGTTCAAGTCCTGAATATCCTTGTTAATTTTATGTCTTGTTTATCTGTCTAATATTGATAGTGGAATGTTAAAGTCTCCCACTATTATTGTGTGGGAGTCTAAGTCGCAGCTTCAGCAGACTTAAACATTCCTGCCTTCCAGCTCTGAAGAGAGCAGTGGATCTCCCAGCACAGTGCTCAAGCTCTGCTAAAGGACAAACTGACTCCTCAAGTGGGTCCCTGATCCCCATGCCTCCTGACTGGGAGACACCTCCCAGCAAGGGTCGACAGACACCTCATACAGGAGAGCTCCAGCTGGCATCTAGCGGGTGCCCCTCTGGGACGAAACTTTCAAAGAAAGGAACAGGCAGCAATCTCTGCTGTTCTGCAGCCTATGCTGGTGATACCCAGGCAAATAGGGTCTGGAGTGGACCTCCAGCAAGCTCCAGTAAACTTGCAGCAGAGGGTCCTGACTGTTAGAAGGAAAACTAACAAACAGAAAGGAATAGCATCAACAACAACAAAAAGGATGTCTACACAAAAACTGCATCCGAAGGTCACCAACACCAAAGACCAAAGGTAGATAAATCCATGAAGATGAGGAAAACCAGCACAAAAAGGCTGAAAATTCCAAGAACCAGAATGCCTCTTCTCCTCCAAAGGATCACAACTTCTCGCCAGCAAGGGAACAAAACTGGATGGAGAACGAGTTTGATGATTTGACAGAAGTAGGCTTCAGAAAGGGGGTAATAACAAACTCCTCTGAGCTAAAGGAGCGTGTTCTAACCCAACTCTAGGAAGCTAAGAACCTTGAAAAAAGGTTAGACCAATTGCTAACTAGAATAACCAGTTTGGAGAAGAACATAAATGACCTGATGAAGCTGAAAAGCACAGCATGAGAACTTCATGAAGCATACACAAGTATCAATAGCTGAATCCATTAAGCAGAAGAAATGATATCAGAGATTGATCATCAACTTAATAAAATAAAGCAAAATTACAAGATTAGAGAAAAAAGAATGAAAAGGAATGAACAAAGCCTCCAATTTTTCCCATGGAGCTGTTGTGGTCAGATAAGCAGCCAGCTGCTGTTCGGACAGGGCAAGTTTGGCTGCTGTCCCTCCTGGAATAAACAGGATTATGTTAAAAGACCAAATCTATATTTGATTGGTGTACCTGAAAGTGACGGGGAGAATGGAACCAAGTTGGAAAACACTCTTCAGGATATTATGCAGGAGAACTTCTCCAACCTAGCAAGGCAGGCCAACATCAAAATCGGGAAATACAGAGAACACCACAAAGATATTCCTCAAGAAGAGCAACCCCAAGACACATAATCATCAGATTCACCAAGGTTGAAATGAAGGAAAACATGTTAAGGGCAGCCAGAGAGAAAGGTCGGGTTACTTACAAAGGGAAGCCCATCAGACTGATAGCAGATCTCTCGGCAGAAACCCTACAAAGCTGAAGAGAGTAGGGGACCAATATTCAACATCCTTAAAGAAAATAATTTTCAACATAGAATTTCATATCCAGCCAAACTAAGCTTCATAAGTGAAGGAGACATAAAATCCTTTACCGACAAGCAAATGCTGAGCGATTTTGTCACCTTATAAGAGCTCCTGAAGGAAAGACTAAATATGAAAAGAAAAACCAGTACCAGCCACTGTAAATATAACCCAAAATGTAAAGACCACTGACACTATGAAGAAACTGTATACATTAATGGGCAAAATAACCAGCTAACATCATAATGATAGAATCAAATTCACACATAACAATATTAACCTTAAATGTAAATGGGCTAAATGCCCCAATTAAAAGACACAGACTGGCAAATTGGATAAAGAGTCAAGATCCATTGGTGTGCTGTATTCAGGAGACCCATCTCATGTGCAAAGACACACATAGGCTTAAAATAAAGGGATGGAGAAATATTTACCAAGCAAATGGAAAGAAAAACAAAAACAAAAACAAAAAAAAACAAAAACAAAAACCAGGGGTTACAATCCTAGTCTCTGATAAAGCAGAATATTCTTCCTTTTCTCCTTCCATCTTTATCCCTTTTTCTCTACAATGTTCTACTCTGGCTTCTCTTTCTACTTTCTTACTAATCTTGCTCTGCACATACTACATTTCCAGAGCCAATTTGTTTCCCAGAATGGAAGGGATTGCTTATCTCTAGGAGAGGAACTTTGTCCCATGGAGCTGTTGTGGTCAGATAAGCAGCCAGCTGATGTTTGGACAGGGCAAGTTTGGCTACTGTCCCTCCTGGACTAAACTAAGCAGCAGGAAAAGAGCCACCTTATGATGGAGCAGAGAGCCATGCCAAAGCTGATAGTAGGGAATGTTTGGGGTGGGATAAACATTTCAGAGACTCTAAACCTAAATATGTTTTGCCTGAGTTCATCGTTTTGTCACAGGTTTCTCTCTTTGGCTGCTAGTTAGCATATTCCTAATGGGTTTACAATGGCAGCTAACCAAGTGCTGTCTCATGAACGTGAATTCTGAAAAAATAAATCTTCCTCCACAAGGCCTCATGAAATATCCCTCTATTAGCAACAAGCATCCCATGGTGTCTTATTATTGTTCTTTGCTGAAAAATGGCTCATAATATGATTTATTTTCAACATTTCATAGTCCATAGAACTTTTCAAAATGATAAGTTAAATACTAATGGTTCATTTTGTTTAGGTATGCAACAGGCGTTATAATTAAGGAATTATTTATGTAGCTTTTGCCAACAAAGATGATGCTTGTGACCCTACAGCTGTGTGTAGTTGTGGCCAAATCTGCTAATCACTGACCATTGCTTGTCGCATCACTGTTTGCATACATATATCTTAGCTTGAAAACTGAGGCCAGTGACTCCTTTCTGGCTGCCTTTCATCAACATTCTTTCATCTTCCCCCCTTGGATTAGGCCATTGCCAAATGTGGACAAACCATGTGAAAAAGTACAGAACTGTTTTATGGCAGGATTTTCGGAGAAGAGACTACATTAATATGCAAATTATTAAAATGATTTGGAGAGATCAATAGTTCTTAAAATTTAGTGTGCATGAGAATCACCTGGAGGACCTGTTACAGATTACTGAGCCCCACCCACAGAATTTCCGATTCATCTGGTGTGTAAACGGGCATCCAAGAAGTTTTCTTTGTAACACGTCCCCAGGTGATGCCAATGATGCTGGTCCAGGACAATACTTGGAGATTTCCTGAGATTGATAAGTCAACTACCACACATATGAATCAGCCCCCACAGGTATATCTCATGATCTGGTCTACTGTATGTTTGATTGCAGCAATCATTAACACCCAGGATCTTATCATCACTCATCACCCCTTCTGAATATCATTTTATAACTACAGGATGAGCTTCAGGCTGTTTATGTAAGTTCATAACCTATTCTCATCCTCTCTTTCCATGGCATTTCTGGGATGTTTCACAGTGATTCATTTTCTCCACATAATGTGTTGTGTATGGCTTTTCTCTAAGAGGAGAACAGTTATGTCCTTTGAAGGTGGAAATTGTTAGTGGCTCTATCTTTTGAATGGTGAGCTGGGCACACAGATAGCTCTAATCAAAGTGCTTGAGTAAATGGGAGCTTCATGTCTATTATCTCAGTTCTGCTCATTGAGAAGGTTACGTGACATTGGAAATTCTGATTTTAAGTTTGGCTTGGGGCTTGAAGTCTCTGCTGTCTGACTGTAGGCCAGTTTGCAAAACAACGTATTGATTTTCTTAATTTTTTTAAATCTTTCTGTCTAGTCTGTAAAAGGTCTAACAAAGTCATTGCCTTTACTTTGAAGATGTTGATGAGAATATTTGCAGCATATGCGATCTGTCTGGGAATGTTGGTATTTGACAATTTTGAGTTGCACCCTAAGCCCTTGTCATTTTGTTACAATAATTAATTACTAGCTACATGTTATTTAGAGAGTACTATTGCCAGGAAACAAGGATAGATAAAAAGTATTCCTTGAAGAATATTTGCGGGATAACTTTAAAGAACCAAAAGTAACTAGATTTTAAGTTCCTTGAGGGTAAGAACCATAGCATCCTTTCTTCTTAATCATTATATCAACAAATCTTTTTTTTTTTTTTTTTTTTGAGACGGAGTCTCGCTCAGTCGCCCAGGCTGGAGTGCAGTGGCGTCATCTCGGCTCACGGCAAGCTCCGTCTCCCAGGTTCACACCATTCTCCTGCCTCAGCCTCCCAAGTAGCTGGGACTACAGGTGCCTGCCACCATTGCCGGATAATATTTTTGTATTTTTAGTGGAGATGGGGTTTCACTATGTCAAATCCCTACCTGCCTCGGCCTCCCAAAGTGCTGGGATTACAGGCATGAGCCACCGCGCCCGGCCTATATCAACAAATCTTAACTACATTTTGCTCTCAATACTCAAACTCAATCCATGTATTAAAAAGAAATGATATTTTCATTATCTTGAGAAAAAGATATTCTGAGAGACAATGTAGCTCAGCATTCCTAAAGTGTGATCCTTGGAAATTCAGTGTCTTAGAAATAGTTTTAATCATAATAAATTTTTGTAGAATTCAAAATAAATATAATCAATCTCCTCTTTAATCATAATATGCATAAGTAAAATAAAGATCCTAGGAGGTCCTGAAGAAAAAAGGTATAATAATATTTTTACCAGCTTTACTGAAGCAAAATTGACAAATAAAAATTGCATATATACTTAAGGTGCTCAATATAATAATTTTATATACATATTTATTGTGAAATGATTACCATACTCAAGTTGATTAACACATCCATTGCCTTATATAGTTATTTTTTGTATGTGTGGCTAAACACTTAATATCTACTCTCTAAGCAAATTTCCAGTATATAATATAATATTGTTTACTGTAGTCACCACATTGTATATTGTATCTCTAAAACTTATTTATGTTATAAATGAAAGTTTACTCCCTTTAACTAATGTCTCTTCATTTCCCATGCCACCAATGACAATATTTTAAAATCAAAACCATATATTTAGAATTGTTTAACCTAAGATTCTGTAAATGTATTTAAGCAAACGTTGATATAGCATTTTTGAAAACAGGACCAGAGTGCAAACATAAGTAAATATTATTGAACACCTCTAGCACAAGGCCCACATACACACACACACACACACACACACACAGATTGTCAATCCACCCATCCAGTTAAGTAGCATTATCCCCCTCTTTGCAGATTACAACACTACAAAGTAGAGATGTTAATCAATTAACCTATGGTTTTCCACTCATGCATTGTCTCACTACTCATCAACAGAAATTGCAGCCCAGGGCTCAAAAATCTGAAAGGTAGCCAGAACTCTTGCTTAGGGCATTTGTAACACATAGCCACAAGCATAGCAAAAGTTTATTTTTAAAAGAATGTGATAATATTACATAAGCATTATTGAAATAATCATCACAAACATGCGTTTTTAACTTCATTCACTTATTTTACAGATGATAACTTATTTTTATTTCATCTTTCATAAGGGGTTCCCCCAAATCTTTGCAGTGTCTGCTGTTCCTCCTTCAAAATTCCACTTTAGAGTGTACATTTTTTTTTGTTTTTTTGTTTTTTTTTTTTAGATGGAGTCTTGCTATATCACCCAAGCTGGAGTGACATGATCTCAGCTCACTGCAACTTCCGTCTCCTGGGTTCAAGTGATTCTCATGCCTCAGTCTCTCGAGTAGCTGGGATTACAGGCGTGCACCACCACACCTGGCTAATTTTTGTATCTACAGAGACGGAGTTTCGCCATGTTGGCCAAGCTATTCTTGAACTCCTGACCTCATGTGATCTGCCCACCTCGGCCTTCCAAAGTGTTGGGATTACAGGTGTGAGCCACCGCGCCCAGCCGCAAGTGTACATTCTTAAACTACCAACTTCTACTCATCCATCTCACTTACTCTAAGCATTACTTCAGAATTTGTTACTCTCTTTAGACATTTCATTTATGCTTCACATAACACTTTCATTGTTTATCACTCCCTCACCTCAGTAGCTTCCAGTATCATAATCACTTCTTTGCAAATGCCCTAAATACCATTGCCCCTTTTTCACTCCAAATTGTTGTCTGACAAAACTCGTCCTTGCTATGTCCAAGTTATATCTCTCAAATGGGCATTGAGATTAAACTTTTATCTCCATCTCTTGTTAAATCTCCATTCCCAATAGAACTGTTGCATACCTATGCTCGTTAAGCTTCCACATTCTTTTCTGGATCTTCACACTAAGTTGATATCCTCAGGTTTGTAATAAACAAGCATAAACAAAATGGCTTACCACCCTACCTTCAACCACTCTCAATGTTTTCTGTCTTTTGTTCTTTAACAGCAGAAGAAAATTGTCTACTCTGAACAGAGACAAACCCAACCATTAAGCCCCATATGTTAGTCTCTCATTTTCAAGGATTTTAATGGGGCTGTTTTTCCTTCTTGTGTTCCACATATTTCTGTTACTCAAACAGATTATTTATCTTAGTGTACTTTATGATTAACTTTAAATCATGTCATTTTTATGTCTGGGCCTTTTCCCTATGAAATATTCCTTGTCAAAGTCCCAGATGACTTCCATGCTGCCATAGCCAATAGTTACTTCTGCTGCTCTCAACTTCCTCTCAGCTTTCTTGATATTACAGTGTTCTAATTTTCTCCCTCACTGGCAGCTCCTTCTCAGGTTCCTTTGCTGCTTTTTCTTCTAACTTCTAAATATTTGAAGTGGTCCAGGGTTGAGACATTGTCAGTCGCTGTTTCCTACCCGTACTCTCTTCCTACTTTTTTTTTTTTTTGACACAGAGTCTCACTCTGTTGGCAGGCTGGAGTGCAGTGGCACGATCTCAGCTCACTGCAACCTCTGCCCCCTGGGTTCCAGCAATTCTCCTGCCTCAGTCTCCAGAGTAGCTAGGACTACAGGTGCACACTGCCATCAGGTTTTTTGCTGATGGATTCAAAATTTGTTTATTAAGCTGCTAACCTCCAGAATTCTAAAGCCAAATATCTAACCACCTATTGAGAACTCCATTTTTAACTCTATTATTATCAAGCTCAAACCAGGACTTTACAGAACTGTTTCCTTCTCAGTTTCCTCTATTTGCGTAGGCAGAGTTTTACCCTGATTCTTCCATTTTCCCTAGCACTGGCTCCATCCAATACCTCAGAAATTCCTATTAGTTTTACTTCCAAATAGTCTTTGAACTTGTCCTTGTTTCTTCCATATCTACTGCTGCCACCCAAACCAGGCTGCTGTCTCTTCTCTGGACTATTGCAATTGCCTTCTTATTTGATCCTTCTAATTTCATTGTCACACATACTTTCTTTACATAGCACCAATCTAAATTAATCTTTCAACAACATGAATAATATCATGTCACCACCATACACAAACCTCGCAATTCCTTTTCATGGTGAATCAATTAAAATTCAAATTATTTATCATGGCCTCCACTGAAAGACATATATGATGTGACCCTTAGCCACTCATATGATCTTACTGCATATAATTCCACTTCTCACTAAGTATGCTGTAGCCACATTAATTTTTTCTCAGGCTTTCAAGGAAGACAAATTCATTCCTTCTTTAGGCTCTTTGCACTGGCTGTCCTCTCTGACTGGAATGATAGTATGCTGTTCTCTGTATGACCAACTTCTCAGTTGATGTCTCAGCTAAATTGTGTGAATTTTTGTGTATGCCTCAACTGAAGGATAAGCTACTCTCTAGTTTGTTATCTGATTTCATGTTATGTTCTGTATGAAAGAAGAATTACAAAAGAATAGCCAGATAATGACAGGTAAAATACAAAGTGCTTTCAAAACACAAATTGCCTTATAGATGCATAAAAATAATATACAGCAAAGAATGTTGCTCTCTAATGGGAAGAGTCAATTGTATAAGGCCATTAAAAAGCAACTCAGACTCCATCATGTTAACAAAAGAGTAAAATTCCATTAGGCTATGGCTAAGAAGTCTCTATTAATTAAACACTACAGTACTTTTCTGCATACATAGTTCATAGAAACTCATGTAAAAAACTTCCTTTGAAGTAAGACGATGTGGACTGATTTTTGGCATATAATAAATATGACTTCTACCTAATGAAATAATGGAGCTAGTTTATGACCATCAATAGATGCTAAAATATTAGGAGAAATGTTGATATGAAAGTTTTTAATAGAAGATTTAGGCTAATAGATTTTAGCATTATTAGCCTAAATGTTCATATCAATGTTAACACGACCAAAAGAGGAATCACTTCACATTATGTACCTCCTGATATAATGGGGAAAAACAAATAGGAAAAAAAAAAAAAAAAGAAAGAAACCCACAAAATAACAAGAAGAATGGAATCACACCAAACCTCTAGAGGTAACTACCAGCTATCAGAAATATGTGGGGATAGAAGAACATGTGAAATTATACCACAAGCATATCTAGAGTGCAGGGAATTCTATAGCACAAACAACATACATTGTTATGGTTGGAAAAGTATTCAAGAGACATATCGAATTCTTTTTTAAAAGTGTATCACCTAATGTGAGTACAATATAAATATGATGAGAAGCCACTGGAAGATTTTAAGCATGGTAGTGACATGATTTGATTTAAGTTTGAAAAGATCACTAAGACTTCAGTGTGAAGTATAGATTGTGAGTTGTAACCATGGAAGCCTGTAGAATGGTGATAAAGCCATTATAGTAGGTGAGGTTGAGAGATAATGGCAACTTGGAGATAAATATGAAAGGATAGAATAGGTGTATAATAGAAATAGCCAAGTCTACATGACAATATGGGTATGACAGAGGAACTTAAGTCACATTCTATATTTGGGGCAGGAACAATGAAGTGTGTGGTGGAGACATTACTAAGATGAGGAACACTGGGGGAGGAGGAGGTTTAGGTATAGAAAAAAACAATCTTTGGACTTTGTTGTTTTGACATATTTACGAGCTATCTTAGTATAGCTGTCAAGAATGGAGGTGAATATACAAGTATATATCTCAGAAGAATAGTTGAAATTCAAGCTTGATAATAGAGTTTGAATAATCCAGAAGACTTTTCTAGATGCAGTCTTCCTTGGTTATAACTCTTTCAGAAACCTTCCTTTCTTCCATGTATCCAGCCACCATTGTGGAAAGAAACAGAGGGAAAAATAGGAGATCTGAGAAAAAGAGGATTTTATATAATAAAATTGATAAATTACCCAAAACGTGTTTATATTTTTATGAGAGAAATATTAATAAATTGTTTCAACACTATTTTATTTTTAGTTTTATTTCTTGTTTTTCAGCTAGTGGGAATTCATTAATAATATCAGTTGGCTTAGATATGGTGGAGATAATTTTTTTTAAACATTGTTGCAAGACAACTTAATTCAGTTTGGCTATTTCGGTTATTTTTGATAAGCAGTAATGAATCCTTACAAATACAGGTGGCAGAAACTTTTTGTTTCCTCCCCCAAATTAAGTTACCTGGTGGTTTTAAAGCAAGTCTTCTCAGAATGAATTTTGTTATGTACAAGCCTCTTATTACTACATATATATGCATGTATCTCCACACGCATATATATTTGTGTATGTATAGGCACGTACATAGGTATGTATAGGTGTGTATACATATACTCAGGTATGTATATATCTATGCACATACATAGGTATGTGTGTGTGTATATGTATGTGTATTTATATATGTGATTATTTGCATATTTATTTACATATATTTATATACATATAGTTATAATTGTACAAACTGTTGTTAATCATAGGCTTTCAGACATTTTGTAGAAAAATTTCAATAGGGTCAGGTGTGATGGCTCACACCTGTAATCTCAGCACTTTGGGAGGCCGAGGCAGGCAGATCATGAGGTCAGGAAATTGAGACCATCCTGGCTAACATGGTGAAACCCCGTTCTCTACTAAAAATACAAAAAAAATTAGCCGGGCATGGTGGCGGGCGTCTGTAGTCCCAGCTACTTGGGAGGCTGAGGCAGGAGAATGGCATGACCACGGGAGGTGGAGCTTGCAGTGAGCTGAGATGCCCCACTGCACTCCAGCCCGGGCGACAGAGCGAGACTCCTTCTCAAAAAAAAGATTTCAGTAGAAAACAATAATGCAATAATATTCTGACTGTAGGGCCTGCTAAACTTTGCAACAGAATACTTAGTTAAAAGATATTTCTAGACTTAAAAAGTTACCCTGAAGATATTAAGCTTCTGTGTTCATTAGATTGTTATAACCCATGTAAAAAATTAGGCTCATCTGTAAAATATTTCCAGCCATTTATCTTGAAAATGACTCATTTTAAAAATTAAAAATTGTTTCTAGCATTATTTGTACTAATTAATAAAATTTCTAGTACACATTTAAATATCAGTATTTGAAATTTGCCCATAGTTGCTTTTGGAATGTAGAAAGGTGATTATGATTTTTTTCAAATGCTAATTTAACCTCATTTGATGTGTGGATTCCTGATAAACATACTTAAAAATGTTAACAACTACCTAGAGAATAGATACAAGTTAACTTATGCACAAATATGCTGCATTTTCAAACTCAAAGTATATTAAAGTAAATTATAGAAATAATTGTTCAAGTTACAATATCTAAGTGTGTAACTTGGTTATAGACTTTTTTGATACATATAAATGGTAAGCTAGATTTTCCTCTTTTATTCTTTTTCTTCCTAGTCAATGTAAAAGGTCTGATTATGTGAAGATAGACCACAAAATCAGGATCTCTTTTCCTTCTGATTTCATACTTCTTCTTTTCCCTTCTCTCTAATCTTTTCATCAGGCTCCACCCAGAATGAACAAATTAGAATTGAAAAATGAACAATTCATGGAAGAATCTGAAGAATTCAGACTCTGAGGGTATGAAAGAAAAGCTATACCACCTGTCATAACAGTCATAACTGATCACTTAAAACTGTATTCACATTTATAATTCCCACATGCATAATTCTTTGTGTTAGAGTGTGTTATGTAAGAACTTTTTAAGACTCCATTGTTTTTCTCCTTTGCTTCTTCCTGGTGAACATTTCGCTATCAACAGACACTCACCTAAATTTTGCCCACATCCCTTCTCTTTTGCTGTAGTGTCTAGGTTTCGAAACAAAATCCCCAGAACTTCCACCTCTGCCCAAGGCATCTGACAGGTATTACAAGGAGTTAGAGTAGAACTACAAAGTTAGAGGAAAGAGTTCACAAGAGATAACCCTCACTGGTGACACTGACTACAATTTGAATAAGGTTCCTAAAATCAAAATTAGTTTTGATAATTTAATAGATGGACTCACAGAACCCACTGAAAGCTATTACACTCACAGTTATGGTTTATTTCAGGGAAATAATACAAATGAGAACCAGCCAAACTAATAGTCACAGAATCTTCGAAGATTCCAAAGGAAGCTTCCATTGTCATCAGGATGTTACCCTCTTGACACCAATGTGTGACAATACACTTGGAGGACTGCAAACAAGGGAAATTTGCCTGAGCTTCATTGTCCAGAATTTTTATTGGATTCTCATTATGTAAGCATAATTGATCGATTAATTTTCTACATGGTTTGACTCAGTCTCCAGCTCTCTGCACCCTCTTCCTGGAAGTCAGGCTGGTATCATGTAGTCCACAAGGGCTCACCTTGAGTCTCATGATTATAAACTATCACTAGGTGTGGCCCAAGGGTCCCATCATAAATAACAAAGACACTCATCATTGAAGAACTTCCAAGGATTTGGAGATTGCCTGCAAGGAGTCTGGGACAAGGCCAGACCTCTCTTTGCTCAAGGCCAAATTCTTTACTATATAGTCTAGCACACACCAAGCAAATGCTGCTGTGTTCTCTTTTCCTGGAATGCCCTTTCCATGGTTAGCTTTTTGTATTTATCCTGGACTGAAAATGAGTTAAAGGGCTTTCTATTTTTGATTCAAGTTTAGATATATTAAAGGATTAAGATGTTACACTCTTTAGGAAGTGTTTTATGGAGCTATTCATTGTACTGAGTTTATATTTTTGACAAGCATATTCCTCTGACTTAAAATCTCAAATTTCCCATGTATTCAGATGTAAACTTAATTACATTAGGCAGAGACCGTGTATTGAAAAGAGCAGTGAACTTAGCATATGAGGATCTGGCCTTCTGTAGTACTTACTGGATATACAATTTTGCAAGTCACCTATACTCTCTGAATGTCAGTTTGGTTTTGATTTTTAAAATAGTAATAACAACAGTTATTTAGTATGAATGCAGAACATTTATGAAAACAGCTAGCTAATATTTGCTATATAGTAAATAGTTAAAGTTAAAAGAAAAACTCTTTTTTTGCCCAACCCAACTAAGCTTCTTTCTCTCTATTTATCATGCCTTAATGAGGATTATTGTTCTTGTTGCCTAAAGACAGTTCAAAGGTCAGGGCGCAATTTTAGTGTTAAAAGACTAGTGCAGGTGCAACCATGTCTGATGTGAGTACCAACACTCTCCCTCCGATGCTGAGAGGAGATTTTGCTCATTGACCAAAACACTTTTCCTAGTTTAGCCAAAGGCAAAGTATACATTGGTATTGAAGCACATGGGCTCTAGTATTAGGCTATTTAGGTTCAAATTAGTGCTATGTAAATAATGCAGACCTCGAAGAGCCCACAGTAATAGGTGTAAGCATCATCATTATCATCATAATCTTACATTTGTGGTAAAATTTGCCTTGGTTGAAATAATTTGTGAACTTCAGCAAGGAACTCAGCATCTTCACTAAGTTTTCTCCTATAATAATAGTTCCTAATTTATGGGATTACATAAATATGTAATATATACACAACATATTAAATGTATGTACACCTATATACATGTTATATATATGCATTAGTGTTACAGGGGTCCTTTCTCCCAGAGCTCCTAAGATGGCGACAGGCCACTTCCAAGATGGTGTCAAGCCTCATGTTCTCTGACCTGGGGTTCTTGGCCTCATGGATTCCAAAGAATGGAATCTTGGACCATGTGGTGAGTGTTATAGCTCTATTAGAAGCCGTGGGTCATGGAAGAGAACCGTGGAACCCAGTGACTAGTGTTCAGCTCGATTAGGACGAAGCCAAGCACTTAGCCATGCAGGAACAATGGCAAGCCTTTAGCCCAATCGGGAGTGGCAATGGGTGCCTTGCTGGATCAGGAGCACAGTGGACATCCTGCTGGATCCAGAGGGATATAGTTTTATGGAAGTCAGCGGGAGTCTGCGACTGTGGCAAACAGCAGTGGTGGACGGCCAGCGAAAGCTCAGCTCCAGCCCTAACAAACGGACCAGTAGAAAGGAGTTGCAAGATTTAATAGAGTGAAATAGAGTGGAGACAGAGCTCCCATACAAAGGGAGGGGATCCAAAGAGGATTGCTATTGCCTCGAATGCCTGGGTTTATATCACAAACCTTGGCCCTCCCACTGTGCTCTCAGGCAATACATGATTGGCTATTTCTATACCTCCTGTTTTTGCCTAATTAGGATTTTAATGAGCTCTCTGATTGGTCGGGTGTGAGCTAAGTTGCAAGCCCCATGTTTAAAGGTGGATGCGGTCACCTTCCTAGCTGGGCTTAGGGATTCTTAATCAGCTGAAGAAATCCAGCTAGTCCTGTATCTCATTAGAGCAATGTCCGTATGTGCTTCCCTTTATATTTCAGAGAACTTCTCAGAATCCTGTTCAGCTAAGCATTCTGGATAGGCACATAATTTAAGATGAATTTGCCATTCCCCAACTACAAGTTTTAAACATGTTAACATACAGTTAAGTCCTTTCTTTTAAAAGCACAAATGGAAATAACCATGATGTTAGTGCTTTGCAAAAAAAGGTAGGCCACTTAGCAACTCATACACTCACAAACTTCGTTCTCCGCAGATGGGGCAGACATTCCTGGGATGCTGATGCCAGCACATTTAGCCAATTATATTTTAACCGCCTATTAAACTCCTTGGAAACAAGATTTTATTTTAACTCAGTATGAAGATTATGCAAAATGGATCACAGATTTGAAGGAAATTATTCCTTCATGTACTATTCATGTACATGAAATAGTACATGAAGCTCAAGTCAGGGAAAGATAATATAGAAAGGACAAATTCGGTCTTCAGCCCCACAGTGTGTCTTTGAATAACAGTTTTTTTTTTTTTTTTTTAATGCACAAACACATGGTATTGAAACACTTGAGACGGAAAAGTCAAAACTGTCTTGAAGTGAAGATAATATTGTGAAACAAACTCACTGCAGGGCTTCATGAGTTTAAAATTCTCAAATAATAACTTGTTGCAGCATGGAATGACTTAACAAAAATTTTCAGAGTTGAAGTATATAATTATTGTTAAACAGTTCTGCACACCAGCCTTTCTCATATTACTAGACTACAGAGATATAGTATTTGTTATATAAATTTGCAAAACATTGAATTGCTAGATGTCTGTCAACACATATTTATTGAAGGCTTCTTATGTGGCAAGCATTGCTCTAAGAACTAGAAATAAATGGATACACAAACAGATGTGGATTTACTCATATAGTGGAAGGAGCAGACAGCAATTAATTGTGGAGTTAAGTTTAATGGGAATATAAGGAACAAGGGAGAAGGAAACAAGAACAAGCCTTAACCTACCCACAGAGGATTTACCTAAGAGGATTATATTAAAGCAAATACCTTAAGAATGGGTGGATTTGGCTCGGATAAACAAAGGAGAGAGGAGCACTTTAAATAGAAATGACAGGATAGTCAAAAGCCCTATGGCAGGCAAGACCATGCCCTGTCAAAGAAACTGAACAATGCCCAGCAGGACCCGTGTAGTAAAAATCAGGTTATAAGAAGACAGGATGGTAAACTGTATGGTCCACAGACTGTGGTAACAAAGTCCACAGAGCTTTATAGCCCATGCTTCAGTTTCGAGTCTTCATTGTATACAAATGTTGTAAAATAACTTATTACTTAAAAGCAAATACCAGGAATCCTAGTAGGCACAAAAATGTTCTTGTTTGAAATAAAAATGCAAAATAAAACTTTGAAACGTTTTTGGGGTAGAAAGTAAATCTCCCCACTGCTTCTAAGAGTTAACTGTTTTGGGGCCCATGCTTAAGAACAAGAGGAACCTAATATTTGCAGGTCCCAGATCAAGAGTACAAATGGACACCTACATACCTTCTTATGTCTAAATATTTTAAATAGCAGAGTGGGGATGTCAACAAGATGTGGAATAGGACTTTCCAATGCTTATTCCTTTACAGAAACAACAATTCAAACAACTATCCGTGCACAAAAATAACTTCACAGGAACTAAAGAAACAAGATGAGGAATTATAGCACCTGGGTGTTGCATAGAAATAAGAAAATATGCATTCAAGAGTGTAGGAAGGCATAGTTTTATCTTATCCCTGTCACCCTTCCCCCCAACCCCACATAGCACAGTGTGGAGTTACATACCTTCCATGTGGGGAAAGGATAGAGAAATAAGCACTGGACTTTGCCTTGTATCCCAACACTGGTCCCGTTGCATTAAAACCCAACACTGGGCAGGCCCCCATGCCACCAACTGAGCCTTCAGTGCCATGATGAGTCCTTGGTCTGCTGGGCAAACTCAGTCACTCACTGCCCCACCACCAAGCTGATCTCAGAAACCTCAAGCTATGAATTACTCCTGGCATCAGACCAATTCCCAAAGCCCTAGACATAAAACCAACACCCAGATACCCAGCCTCCTGGCTGGTCCCTGTGAATACAAAATGCAGGCCCATCCAGCACTTTGGCCAAACCCAATGCCAGGTCAGCACCCCTGGCCTCAAATATCAGGCAGGTACTATAGACACAGGCTCAAGGCCTGCCAAGTGCCAGGCTGGTCTCTTCAGCCCCATCTTCCAGATCATTCTCTGTGACCCCAAACTCCAGCAGACCCAGAATCTCAGCTTGCCAAAGTAGACCCTAGCACTGGACCAGCTGCCCTAGGCCAGGCTCCAGGATCATTATTGTGTACCAGGCCTGCCCGTGATGTCCCAGGACCCAGGTCAGCTCTCTAGAACCTAGTCTCCACGCCAGCACCTGCACACACAACCTCTATGCCAGTGGACACAGGCTCCAGTCTGGTTTCCATGGCTCCAACCTTCAGGTCAGCCCCAGTGGCTCTAGGCATCAGGCCAGTGCCCATAATCCTAGGTTCCAAATCATCCCTTGTATACCTAGGCTCTGTGTCAGCCCCAACACTAGGCTGTCCCCAAGCTCCAGACTAGTTTCAGGGTCCCAGGCTCCAGAGGACCCAGGATGTAGACCTGCTCCAGCAGACGCAGGGTCTAGACTCACCTCATTAGATCCTGGTACCAGAGACCCCATGGACTGAGACTCCAAGTCCATCCCTGCAGACCCAGAATCCAGACTTGTCCCCCTAGACTCAGGTTCCAGTCCTGCCTCTTTACCAGGTAAAACCTTGTGGACTCAGACTATAGGCCTATTCCAGAATATACTAACAGTATAAGGGGCCTAGGAATAAATTCATGCATTTATCATCAATTGATTTTTGACAAATGTGCCAAAACACAGGATGTGGAAAGGACAGTCTTTGCAATAAATGGGGTTGAGCAATTGAATATCTACAGGCAGAAGAATAAAATTAGACCCATATCTTACACTATACACAAAAGTCACTCAAAATGTTATAAAGACTTAAATATAAGCATAGAAACTGCAAAACTATTATGTTGGTGCAAAAGTAATTGCAGGTTTTGCCATTAAATGTAATGGCATAAACTGAAATCCCTTTTGCACCAACCAATACTAGAGGAAAACAACGGGAAAAACCTCCACAATATTAGTCTGGGCAATAATTTTTTGGATATGAACCCCAAAACACAGACAACAATAGCAAAAATAGACAAATAGAATTACACCCAACTAAAAAGCTTCTTCAAAACCAAGGAAACAACAACCGAGTGAAAAAACATACAAAATGGGAGATTGCAAACCATGCATCCGATAAGGGGTTAATAGCCAAAATACGTAAAGGAACAATCTGATTACAAAGTGGACAAAGGATTTGAATAGATATTTCTCAAGGAAGACACACTGATATGGTTTGGCTCTGTGTCCCCACACAAATTTCATCTCAAATTGTAATCTCCATGTGTTGAGGGATGGGCATGGTGGGAAGTGATTGAATCATGGACGCAGATTTCCCTTATGCTGTTCTCATAATAGTGAATGAGTTATCATGAGATCTGGTTGTGTGATAAGTATCTGGCACTTCCCCCTTCTCTCCTTCTCCTGATGACATGTAAGACGTGCCTTGCTTTCCTTTAACCTTCTGTCATGATTATAAGTGTCTTGAAGCCTCCCCAGTCATCCAGAACTGTGAGTGAATTAAACCTCTTTTGTTTGTAAATTACCAGTCTCAGGTAGTATCTTTATAGAAGTGTGAAAATGGACTAATACACACACAAATGGCCAAGAGAGGCATATTTAAAAAATACATTTTCTAAAGGAAGACCGCTGACTTCAGGTGGGCACATCCCAGTGGGCCTGCAGATTTCTTACCACCTGGATAGGGACTTGGCTAGAGGAGGAGATTCATCTAAAGTGAATGACTTTTTATGCCTGAGTCATATTCCATTATATATATTCCATTATATATAATGTATGTATATAAAATGTAGATATAATGTATATATAATGTGTATATATATAATGTGTGTATACACACATACATATACACACACATATTCCATCATATATATATTCATATTCCATCATATATGTATTATATATAGATCACAGTTTGCTTATTCACTCATTGATCGATGGGCATTTGGGTTGGTTTCACAATTTTTAATTTGTGAATTGTGCTGCTATAAACGTGTGTGCAAGTATCTTTTTCATATAATGACTTCTGCTCCCCGGGTAGATACTATTATTCTAAGTGAAGCAACTCACGAATGGAAAACCAAACATCGTATGTTCTCACCGATATGTGGGAGCTAAGCTCTAAGGACACAAAGGCATAAGAATGATAAAATGGACTTTGGGGAATTAGGGGGAAGAGTGGAAGGGAGGTAAGGGATAAAAGACTACAAATATGGTGCAGTGTATCCTGCTCCGGTGATGGGTGAACCAAAATCTCACAAATCTCCACTAAAGAACTTACTCATGAAACCAAATACCACCTGTACCCCAATAACTTATGAAAAAAATAAAGTGAATGGCTAAGGGAGTAACTAGTGGGATTTTTTTTTTTTTTTTTTTTTTTGTATAATAAAAGGCGAATGATTTGGAACTTTCAGTTAAAGCTGGGAAAGAAAGGAGTAAAAAGATATGAGAGGGTAAGATAAAAATGAAAACCAGAAAGATAGTAGAATTCTGGGATTAAATGAGGTCCTTGGGCTTTACAACTCATTTTTTCATTAAAAAAATATATTGCAAAAGGTGGAGCAAGATGGCAGAATAGAAGCCTACACCGTTTCTCCCTCTCCCCCTACAGGAACACCAGATTTTAACTACTATCTGCACACAGATAGGCAGCATCACAATTGCAGTACTTAGTTTTTACTTCATATTGCTGGAGGAGGCATTAAAAAGAGTGAGGGAGACAGTCTTGAATCACTGATGCCACCCCTCCTCCATGCCCCCAACAGCAGCCATGTGGCACCGAGTCTGCACACTTGGGGAAGGAGAGTACAGAAACTGGGAGACTTTTCGATGAACTCAGTGATGCAGACAGCAAAGCCATGGTTGGCTAAGCCAGCACCTGCACACAAAGGGAGCATTTGGACCACACTTAGCCAGAGGGGAATCACCAATTCAAGCAGTCAGAACTTGTGTTTCTAAGCAAGCCTCACCACCATGAGCCAAAGTGCTCTGGAGTCCTAGGTAAACATGAAACACAGTCTAGGACAAAAGGACTGCAATTACTAGTGCTAGGCTGGGCTCAGGGACAGTGGACAAGGGTAGAACATGGTCTATGGAAACACCAGCTGGGTTGACTGAGGGAGTACTTGGACCCTTCCCCCTCCCCTAAACCCAGGCAATATAGCTAGCAGCAACAAAAGTGACTTCTTCCTTTTGCTTAAGGAGAGGAGACAGGAAAGAGGATTTTTGTCTTGCATCTTGGATACCAGCTCAGCCACAGTATTATAAGGCACCAGGCAAAGTGATGAGGCCCCCATTCCAGGCCCTGGCTCCTGGAAGATATTTCGAGACACAGGTTGGGCCAAAAGGGAGTCTGCTAGCTTGAAGGGCAGGACCAAGTCCTGGCAGGATTCATTACTTGCTAACCAAAGAGCCCTTGGTCCCTGAATTAACCAGATAGTATTCTGCGGGTCTTGGACTCTGAGATGTGCTGGTTTCAGGTGTGATCCAGCACATTCAACGTTGTGTTGGCTAAGGTGAAAGATTCCTCCTTTGAGAAAAGCAGAGGGAAAAATAAAGGGAATTTTGTCTTGCACCTTAGGCACCAGCTTGGCCACAGTGGAATAGAGCAATAAGCAGAATCTTGGGGTCCCTAGGTCTAGGCCTAGGCTCATGGACAGCATTGTTTTAGCTGCTCTGGGCCAGAGGAGAGCCCCCTACCCTGAAGAGGAGTCCCAGGTCTGGGAGCATTCATCACAAGCTAACTGAAGTCCCCTTTGGCTTTCAGTGAGCATTTAAGGTGACCTCACCAACTGCCCGCCTCCCCCGCCGAACTCAACCCACCATGGGCCAGTGGTGGTGGTGGCCACAGGGAGAGATCCTCTGACTGTGGAACGGGGAGGAAAGACCAGGTAGGTCTTTGTATTACGGTTTGAATGCCAGCTTAGCTACATTAGAACAGAACATCAGGAAAACTGCTGAGATTTTCGACATCAGTTTCTGGCTCCCAAACTACATCTCTAGATCCATCTGGGGCCTTGAGGAACCCAGTCACCTGATGGGAAGGACTCAAACCTGACTGGCTTTACATCTGCTGATGGTAGAGCCCTAGGTCCTTGAGCAAACATAGATAGCAACCGGGAAGTGGTTACAGTGGGTCTTGAGTGAGACTCGGTGTTGTGCTGGCTTCAGGTCTGACCCAGCACAGTCCAAATGGTTGTGGCCACAGGGGTATTTAAATCACCACAGCCCCAGTTCCAGGTGGCTCAGCACAGCTAGAGAGGCTCTATTTTTTCAGGAGAAAGTAAAGGAAAAGAGCAAGAGTCTTGCTTGGTAATCTAGAGAATCCAGATCTTATTGAAGACCATTAAGGTAGTACTTCTATGAGTCTGAAAAAAACACAGTATTATAATAAATACCAGACTCTTCAATGCCCAGATACTGATGAACGTCTACAATCATCAAGACAATACAGTAATACATGACCTCACCAAATGAACTAAATAAGGTACCAGGGACCAATCCTGGAGAGATAACTTTCAGATGGAGAATTCAAATAGTTGTGTTGAGGAAACACAAAGAAATTCAAAATAACACAGAGGGATTCAGAATTCTATCAGATAAATTTAACAAAGAGATTGAAATAATTTAAAAGAATCAAGCAGAAATTCTTGAGTTGAAAAATGCAATGAAAATACTGAATAATGCATCAGAGTTCCTTGATAACATAATTGATCAAGCAGAAGAATGAATCAGTGAGCTTGAAGACAGAGTATTTGAAAATACATAATCAGGCCCGGCATGGTGGCTCACGCCTGTAATCCCAGCACTTTGGGAAGCCAAGGCGGGTGGATCACCTGAGGTCAGGAGTTTGAGACCAGCTTGACTAAAATGGTGAAACCCTGTCTCTACCAAAAATACAAAAAATTAGCTGAGCGTGGTGGTGGGCGCCTGTAATCCCAGCTACTCAGGAGGCTGAGGCAAGAGAATTGCTTGAACTTGGGAGTCAGAGGTTGCAGTGAGCCGAGATTGTGCCACTGCACTCCAGTCTGGGTGAAAGAGTGAGACTCTGTCTCAAAAAGGAAAAAAAAAAAAAAAGAAAAAGAAAGAAAGAAAGGAAAAAATACAGACAGATAGAGGAGACAAACAAAAGCATGCTTATGCTTACAAGATTGAAAAATAGCCCCAAAGGGGCCAATCTAAGAGTTACTGACCATAAAGAGAAGGTAGAGAAAGAGATGGGGGTAGTTAGAAATTTTATTCAAAGAGATAATAACACAGGACTTTCCAAACTTAGAGAAAGATATCAACATTGAAGCATAAGAAGGTTTTAGAATACCAAGATTTAACTCACTTATAAGTGGGAGCTGAATGATGAGAACACATGGACGCATTGGTGGGAACAACACACACTGGGGCCTTTCTGGAAGGGTGTGGGGAGGGAGAACATCAGAAAGAATAGCTAATGTATGCTGGGCTTAATACCTAAGTGATGGATTGTCCTGTGAAGCAAACTACCATGGTTCACATTTACCTATGAAACAAACCTGCAGATCCTGCGCATGTAACCTGGAAGTTAAAATAAAAGTTGGTGGAAAAAAAATAAAAAATTTTTAAAAACATTGTACTTTTGTGATGTAAGCCCTTTTTCAGCCTTCTCCAATAAATCTTAAGTAACATCAATTATATCAATATTTGAAAATGACAAGGAGGGCTCAGGGAAGTTATATATGCAAATAAGATTGCTTGACACAAAAATAAACCAATTAGATGCATTGGCGACTGTGGATACTTGAGGCCAAAGGCTATTTTACATATATTTTAAAATCTTTTAAAAAACACCACATTCCAAGCAAAAAATGTCTCTTTGTACGATATGGTAATAAACAAGATAGCTGACAGTTATTAAATATTTACTATGTGCCAGAACATATTCTGAATGCTTTGCATGCACTAATTTACTTATTCATCATAGCAAACCTATGACTAAGCTCTATTGTTATCTTCATTTATAGATGAGGAAACTGTGACACATTAAGGTTAAATAAATCTATACAAAATCATACTTGTGGAAAGTAGAGAGGCAAATTTAAATTCAGGATGTCTATTTGTAGAACTTCTGCTCTTATTTATTAGGCTGTATTGCCTCTCGCTGGTTACTGGGAGGGACATTTAGGTACCAAATCTGCATAAGCAGCTGAAATTCATGTTATGGCCAATGTGGCACAGACCTAGGTCAACAAAGACTGGAATACAAGTGTCAGGAAACGTGATGAAATGTTGGGTATCTCACTTTTGTCCATCTCTCAAGGAGCTGCACTTGTGCATGTGACAATGAGATAAGCTCCTGAAGGCAATGGGATGCCATAAAAAGTTTTAAGTAGGGGGATAACAAATTTAAAATTACCTTATATAAAGATTACTTGGATTGCAGAATGGTTGCTTCAGGAATAGGGATAAATGTAATGAGCCCGTTGGGATGCTATTGTCATAATCACGTTAGAGATATTGGTGGTTTGAATGGAGTTGAAGAGATATAGCTGCAACCGACAGGAATACAGGAATAGATGTTTTATTGGTAGTGAGGAAGCAGTTGGTACCAATGTAATATCCAGGTTTCTAGTTTGAGCACCTGGGTGGATTGTGATGTCATTTACTAAAAGAGGACACTGAATAAATGGATTTTACAAAATAGTCCATGACTTTGCAGCTTGTGGTATGTGAAGAACAACTCTGAAATCAAGTAAACAAAGATAAAAACTGCTCATTGGCCCAGTTTCAGTCACAGCAACGTTGGCAAAGTGGAAGGGATGAATTAGAGATTATCATGTGAATGGCTAGCCATTTCAAAAAGAAATGATTATCATCAAGCAAGTGAATATTTGAACGTTTCTACATAGGGTTGTCTGAGAAAATGTTGCTGACCCTTGGGTTAAAGGAGGAGCCTTGCAAGTTAAGGAGTGATTGAAAAGCTAGACACCTCAGAGAGCAATTTCCCTAGTGTTTACATTTCAAAGGGAAGTGAACCGGGGAGCCAGGCAGCCAGTCATTTACATTGCAATGGAATGCAAATTACTAGAGAAGAAAGGTTTTACTCCCTCTCTCAAGAGAAGAGGGGCAGCATGTAACCCGCATAAACACCAGAATTTAACTTCAGGGTATTTCTCCTGCAGAACAGACCCCTGTATGTGCAGGTCTGACTCGGACACTCACGTTTTCACCTGGGGAGCACCAGGCATTGGAAATTAATGTGGTGGTTATAATAACGCTGGTCTCTGTCCCACAAACCTCCTGTTCACTTTCAGCATAAAAATGATTGTGTTTTATGATTTAATGATTTTATTAAATGATTATTTAGTGTTTATATTTCAGCACAAATACAAGCATTAAAAACTTTTCAGTTGATTCTCCATGACTTTTGTCTTGCAATGTATGGTCATATGTCTGCACTTGGAAAAGGTAGGGGACATGGGTAACAGGCAGACTGGCAATTTGAATTACCTTGCAATGATTAACAATGTAATAATTACTAACTTTTATTAAGCAAAACTACTTTGTGTTTCTTGATTTATTAATTCAATCAATAGAGCAACCATGTGAAGTAGATATATTTCATCCTTTTACTACTAAAGAAGCAGGCTCCTATAGGTCACAAAATTTACCTGCTTGATGGAGTCAAGGATAAAGCCTGTGTCTGACTCTTAAGCTCTCTTAAGCAGCACATTATATTGTCTCTCAGGTAAAAAGACTGTATAAGCAGAAGTTGGAGTTTATAGAATTTGCACCAACTTCAGATACTGCTATAATAGAGTCTGTTACAAATCAAGAGATTTATTCCTTTGTTGAAGTTCTAGAATATGCAAGCAAACTTAGCTGTCTAATAAAGAAGGAAGAAGACTCTCTTTACTGATGTCTCCATTCCCTGCTCCATCCTACTACTGAAAAAGTTGCTTCTCTACCTCGTCCTCTAGATTTGTACCTAGCCATATGAAGTGAATCCTTATGCATCATTTTTCTGTAACATTACTTGTGCCAGCTGTTGAAGACATTCTGCTCACAATGCTGCTTCAGAGGGTCACCTGAATGCCAGATGCATAAATAACTGGGAAATTGATTATGCCAGTGTTAGTTCTATAGACTTTTATTCTCTGACTCTATATCAGTCAATACTTGAAAAAGAATATGTAATATATGTATGTTCATACATTCGTAACTATATCTCTGTCTTGTATATAAGAAATGTATGTGCGTATATATAAAGTCTACTTTGCATATTTATCTGCTTAATCCTTAATACTACTTCTATGCTGCCCTGAATCCAGTGAGATGGACATTTCAGTTCCTCAAAGCACCCTAAAGCTACTAGAACAGGTAAAGCCAGGATATTAATTAAGTTTAGCCCAAGACCACACTCTTGACAGGCCAAAAAACGTTACCATTAGCTTCACTGTCTTGCTATTCATTTTCCCACTTGAAATTGTTAGGTAATATTGTTTGATAGAGTTTGTCAGATAAAGTTACATGATATGTCTATCCCAATAATTCTATCTGCATGTTATAATATGTATTGAGTAATAGGATTCCCCTCCCATTATTAAATCAATTCCATGTTGCTTCAAGTAATTTAAAGTTCCATAAAGTTGAGATACTCAAGTGGAACTCCTCTATTTTTTTTCTGCAATAGATAATCAAAATGCTAATAATGAAGCCCAAACAAAATAAGCCCAATATATAATAAGCCCTTCTACTCTGTTTTCCTAGAAAAGTTAATGTCATCAAATCTTTCTTTTTTCTTCCTCCTCACATTGAAAATAACTGGAGAGGCCTTATCCTAGGACTATCCTTAGCTGTCTTCCCCTGGATCTGAAATAGCATGTTTAGATTCTTCAGGTTCTTTATTTAATTCATTATTTTCCAGAGTGGCTGTGGTTTATGTTTCTAAAGTTTGAAAACTTAGAAAACAAAAATAAATCTCTAGGAACAGACATTGTCAATTATGGGTGATACAGTATGATAACATCCCCCAAGCAAAACATTCATGTAACCCTATACCTATCACAGTGGCGGCTCTACTAGGAGACATAAGCCCAGAGATTAGTGTATCTGGAGAAAAGGGCTGACAGAGACAGCAGGAAAGAAAATCGAGAAAAATCTTGGTTTCAGGTTGGCTATCCTGAAAGTCTATCCATGCCAGTTCAGATAACTATTTGTACACTGAAGTTTCGTGCTCCCCTTCAATGATGAAGAGCTGTTGCTGGCATGAAAAAAAGAAAAGCTCAGCCAAGGACTATGTTTCCCAGTTCCTCCAGCATGCAACTTGGGTAACGTGATGAATATTTTAGATACAATATGGTCAGAAGTGGTGTATGCCTCTGCTTAGCTTGTCCCATAAAAGATTCCTGTACAATCCTCCACCCTCCCTCTTTCCTTATTCCCTAGTTGAATGGAGAAGATTCTGAGGCTTGATATGGGAGAAAGGACATAAGTAGAATAAACACTGTGGAAAAACCATGAATGACCATATGGAAAGTCATCTACCCACTAGGAACGTATCATTAAATTGTATTTGAATGACAATTCATCTAACATTCATCTTAAGACCACAGCTTGTGAATTTAGAAGTAATTTGGTAGAAATCATTCATCAAAAGGTTATTTTGGATTCTGTTTCTGTATCTTAGTAATATAAACTACATCTATAAAAACTGCCTCTTCTCTTTGAAAACAGCATCTGAAACGCTCCTAACTTATAATATTTTGCATTTTGCAAAGGTGGCTAATCTAATTCCTGTCTTCCCTGTGGCTCTGTTTGCCATTTTAGGATCCTTTTATATTTTAAAGCTATTAATTCTAGTTACTTCTCTCTTTTAGACACTATATATGGTTCTTTATAGGACAACAATATTCTCTCTCTTATAATCTGAGTACTCCACTTTTAACAGGAACTCTTCAAGAAGACCTCAGTCATGTGTCACTTAACAAAGGGGATAAGTTCTGAAAAAATGCCTTTTTAGGTGATTTTGTTATTGTGTGAACATCATAGAGTATAGCTGCACAAACTTAGATGGGATAGCCTACTACACATCTAGACTATATGGTACAGCCTACTGCTCCTAGACTACAAACCTGTACAGCATGTTACTGTACTCAATACTGTAGGCAATTACAATACAATGATAAGCATTTGTGCATCTCAACACAGAAAAGGTACAGCAAAATATGGTATCAAAGATTAAAAATGGTATAACTGTATAGGACACTTACCATAAATAGGGCTTGCCGAACTGGACCTTGCTCTGGGTGAGTCAGCAAGTGAGTGGTAAGTGAATATAAAGGTCAAGGACATTACTGTATACTACTGTAGACTTGATAAACACTGTACACTCAGGCTACACTAAATGAATTGCATTTATTTATTTGTTTTTATTTACTTTTATTCTTTGTGACAGCATCTCCCTGTTGCCCAGGCAGGAGTGCAATGACACAATTATGACTCACTGTAGCCTCAACCTCCTAGGATCAAGTGATCCTCCCACCCCAGCCTACGAAGTAGCTGGGAACACAGGTGTGTCCCACCAAGCTTGGCTACCTTTCTAATTTTTTTGTAGAAATGAGGTCTTCCCATGTTGCATAGGTTGGTCTTGAATTCCAGCACTCAAGCAATCCTCCCACCTCAGTCCCTGAAAGTGCTGGGATTACAGGCATGAGCCTCCCTCTGCACCTGGCCTTAAAAAGTTTTCTTTCTTCAGCTGGGTGTGGTGACTCACGCCTGTAATCCCAGCACTTTCGGAGGCCCAGATGGGCAGATCACGAGGTCAGGAGATCAAGACCATCCTGCCCAATATGATGAAACCCCATCTCTACTAAAAAATACAAAAATTAGCCAGGCATGGCAGCGCATGCCTGTAGTCCCAGAAACCAGGAGGTACAGGCCGCCTTGAGCTGAGATCGCACCACTGCACTCCAGCCTGGGTAACAGAGTGAGACTCCATCTCAAAAAAAAAAAAAAAAACCAAAGTTTTCTTTCTTCAATAATAAATTAATTTTAGCTTACTGTAACTTTTTTACTTTATAAATTTGATAAACTCTCCAGCAGTCCTCTTCCCCATTCTTCAAGTCTATTATGTTAAAGAACAACAACAACAACTTGTTTCCTAAATTGATCTTTTTTTTAGGGCTAACACTTTTTCTGATCAGAGTTTCTTCTTTGTTTTCTCTTTTGAGAGCGTATCTTTGTTTTCCTTATGTATGTAGCAATATTTTGCCTGTATGGTTATATTTAGAAAGAAATATAATATTTGTGGCTTCTGAGTCTGAAAAAAAATCCAATTTTCAAAAATTATATTCTCAGAGTAATTCTCCCTTGAAGGTCAATTTCACATCTATGCTGGCCATGTGCTCCAACTCCCATGCTTCTGTGAGATCCACTTTCAGTGGGTCTCATCTTTCCTTCAGACTCCAGTTCCATACATTTGCCTGGCATATTTTTTCCATAGCTTGGACCATTCTAGTTTTCTTGTTTAAAAAAATCTTATGTGACCTTGAAATTCACTGAAAAATGCCTGAATTATACATTTGCAAGCCTCTTCTATCAAAGCTCTCAATTTTTGTAGTTGTTAACAATACCTCTGTACATTTTCACATTTTCATCTTCATTCACTTTAAAATACTCGGCTACGACACATATACACACACATAAACACACACACATAAACATGTATGCAAAAAGTAAATTAATCAAATATATAATTTTAGATCAATATTTTTCTAAATATGACACATGGGTTATCTGTATTAAAATTACCCAGTATGCTTATTTAAAATACAGATTTCTGAGCCCGTACCAAGACTGATTGAATCAGAATTTCCTCAGCCTCCAAAACTACAATTTTAAAATCAGATATTCCAATAATTTTTATGAATTCTATAATTAAGGAACGACTGCTTTTATGTATTTACTTTAATATTAAAGGAGTTGCGTTTGTGGAAAGAAGTTTTTATCAGGTTCTTTTTTTTTTTTTTTTGAGACGGAGTCTCCCTCTGTCGCCCAGGCTGGAGTACAGTGGCCGGATCTCAGCTCACTGCAAGCTCCGCCTCCCGGGTTTACATCATTCTCCTGCCTCAGCCTCCCGAGTAGCTGGGACTACAGGCGCCCGCCACCTAGCCCGGCTAGTTTTTTTTTTGTATTTTTTAGTAGAGACGGGGTTTCACCGTGTTCGCCAGGATGGTCTCGATCTCCTTACCTCGTGATCCGCCCGTCTTGGCCTCCCAAAGTGCTGGGATTACAGGCTTGAGCCACCGCGCCCGGCCCCGTGGAAAGAAGTTTTTATTTTAACTTTTTCTCTGTGTATAGAGAAACATTCTCTCTGTTGAATAAACATAAATTTATATAAGCAGACATATGAACGTAACTTTTATGCTTTTGGTAGTTATTAAAATATGCTGTTTTAATCATGCATTCTAGTAATAAGCTTAGTGCATTAACATTCAGAGAGTAAATGACAGAAACATTTTTGTTCTGTACTCTAAAATTATTATCTTTGGTGTTTGAGAACAGATTCATTTAACAGCCGTTAAAGAGTGAGAAAATATACAGCTTTAACCTACATTGAGAAGTTAAAAATAGAAATTCCAGCAAATATATTTAAATATATGTATCACCAGACACATATTTCAGGCAAAGCTCTCCTTTCTTTAAAAATAATATGGGAGAAACTATTGCATGTAATTTGATGTTTTAGTTTTGATTTTTAAGGACCATTTACTTCCTTTTCTACATGTCAAAAGTCAATTAATATTTATATGAATTTTGCAGTAAAGCTCTTCCTCCACATATATTTCGCTTTTCAATTATAATTTAGTGGTCTCACCTACACTCTGCATCTGTCTCTCTGAAAGGTGCATTGGTGCAGAGCAGTTACGCAGTAGAATAGGACAATGTGAACAGAAGTGAATTTCTCCCACTATACTGAGCATAATATGGACATTCAGTACTGGGATGGATCCCATCCGGAGAAGGTAGCTCCTCAAGGTTTTATGTACTGGGGATGGTAGGAAAGTTACCCAGCTACCTAATAAGAAATATTCCAGGTTATTTTAGTTTGGGTAGTAGCTGGTAACGAGGACCACACTCGTTCAGGTTGGACCGCTTGCCTTGTTCATATTCACATATCCCACCACCATCCACACATAAGATCTGAGTACTAGACAAGAAGGGCACTACCACAATCTTTCCATAGCAGGTTGGGTATGTTCATAGGAGGTTAGGAGAATAACAGGGATAAGATTTGTCTCTGTGTCCACAGAGACTCCAAACAGGCTACCTTAATCTGAGTTGAGAAAACATTTTTTTCAGGAGTGTTCCCCAGCACTCAGTATTATTACAGAAACTGTGCTTGAAGGGGGGATTTTCAATATTAAGATGTTTAATATGCTGTTTAATATAATGCATATGTCTCAAAGGAGCCTCAGCCCTTTTCTTTTCTAGGCTAACAGGTCATACTTCGGGATTTTATAAGCCACCACAGATGTGATCAACCAGTCCACTTACCATCACTTCATCCTATCCAATTGATAATGCTACTTAGAATCCATCTCCACACTTGCATCTTCACAACAAAACAGTTTATATTCTGGAGTCTAGACATTTTTATTATTTTCCCAATAAAATGATGGTGACAAAAAGAGGGGAGTCTTAAAAATCTAGGGAACAAGTCCCAGGGGAAATTGTAGGCATATTCTTTAGCGTCAACAGTCTTGCTCTGGCCCTTTTCTGGACAGTATTTTTATTTGTTTGTTTGTTTGTTTGCAAATAACCCAATTCTCCATTCTCTTTAATGTCAAACTGACCATCCTTCACAGAAGTCAAACCTTTCCTCTATTTCTTGAGGGGTACGGGATGAGCAAGAGAGGACAGGGTTTAGTGGAGTTGGTCTTAATTAAATGTGCACAATATAGTACTAGAAAAACATGCTATTTTTTCTTATCACCATTACTTAGATAAGAATTTTTAATATTAAGCACAGAATCAGATATAAATTCTTATCTATGTAATTAAATGTGACATTAACATTTGAGATAAACGTAAGGTCATTTTTTTAGCTTTTTTCAAAATGAAGAGATGGCTGATATAAAGATAAGTTTCATGGGTATCAAGTAGGTCATAATAAAATTCTGGAATGGACAGAAAACTTAACATGTTCTGTTATAAAATCTTTCTTTCACAGTGGAATCTACAGTTTTTTTTTGTTTTTTTTTTTTTCAATTTCTGGTTTTGTTGCTTCTTGGCATTATTAAATACTTCAATGCAGTAAACTCTGCTACAATTACATAAACTCTATACAGTGAGGTTTGGAAAAGGTATGCCAAGACTTGCTTCCAGTCATAAGAAAGTCAACCACTGTGTGAAATGAGGATTAGAAACTCGATTTTCTGATATATTTGTACAGGGTATTTACTACCTAACAAGGCGTCTTTTTATTTATCTTTTTATCTTTCAAAATATGAGGCATTTTCTACCATTAGTGAAAAAAATTTTTTTAAAAATCATTACATGAGAGGAAAATGTTATTAATGTGATAGTTAAAATATTGTAATGGCCAACATAGATTTTAAAGAGTGACATCGATTTATGTCATATAACTATATACAATTACAAATGCAGTTAGCATTTTTTTACCTATTGCTCTGTTACAAATCTTAGTTGCTTTTATTTCTCACAGAAGGTGGGTTGGGCTGAGATCTCTCATATAGCTGCTGTAAGATGGTAGCTGCAGGAAGAGTCATCTTAAAACAACCAATGAGGTAATGAGGGGCTGGGTGCAGTGGCTCATGCCTGTAATCTTAGCACTTTGGGAGGCTGAGGTGGGTGGATCACTTGAGGTTAGGAGTTTGAGACCAGCCTGTCCAACATGGTGGAACTCCATCTCTACTAAAAGTACAAAAATTAGTTAGGGTGGTGGCAGGCATCTGTAATCCCAGTGACTCAGGAGGATGAGGCAGGAGAATCATTTCAATCCAGGAGGCAGAGGTTGCAGTGAGCCAAGATCTGTTGCCCTACTCTACTCCAGCCTGGGTAACAAAGTGAGACTCCATCTCAAAACAAAACAAAACAAAACAAAAACCACAAAACACCAAGTTAGGGTGGATATTCATGATGGCTTCTTCATTCTCAAGACTGGTCCTCAACTGATACAGCTGAAACACCTGGAACTTAGCTGACTGATTTTTGATTTATATGTGGCCTTCAACATGATAAGCTTGGACCTCTTCACAGCATGGTAGTCTCACTGTAGTAAAACTACTGACATGATGGCTGACTTCCACAGAGCAAGTATTTCCAAATACCCAGATGGAAGCTATGATTTCTTATTATCTGACGTTGGAAGTCACACACAATTCCTATCACATTCTAATGATTAAGAGCTACTAAAAGCAGGTCAGGGAAGATTTAGTTCCTGAGTGAGTGTGCATCTTTGGAGAGTTAGTAAAGATGATACTCAGCAGTAAGACTGAGAAGTTTCAGCGAAAAGTCTCATATATTTCATATCCATTGATTCTCAGAACAGGAAAAGACCTTAAGCATCCTGGAAAATACCTAATTTACCCTTGAAACTGATGCTCAGATAAGCACTTGGTGTTTACAAAAATGAAAATCCGGTATCTTGATATTTTTAGGCTATTAG
Source organism: Mandrillus leucophaeus (assembly GCF_000951045.1). Taxonomy (NCBI): domain Eukaryota; kingdom Metazoa; phylum Chordata; class Mammalia; order Primates; family Cercopithecidae; genus Mandrillus; species Mandrillus leucophaeus. The sequence goes on along the minus strand of NW_012109997.1, from coordinate 292,079 downwards.
GAAGTCACAATATTTCATATTATTTTAAATAAAAACTGAGATGTAGGAAAAATTAATGTCTCATCTAAAACAAAATAGACAAGAACAAAATGTACAAAAATTTACTTCATACAACTACAGAAATCTTCCAAAATGTGCATAAGATAAACAACGGCTTTTAAAATTTGTATTTAAAATGTAAAAAAGATAGTATCTGAAAAAAAAATAGATCAAAAAATAGGTTTTGGTTTCTCATGATATTTCTTCTTTTTAATTTTGAAATTCAATTTCTCTATTTTAATTTTTAACAGGTAATCTTTAAGTGACTTCAAAATTAAAAAGGATATAAAGGTTTATAATGAAAAGTACACTGAAAATGATAAACAGTGCTGAGAGAAAGAAAAGGAGACTCAAATAAATGAATAGATACACCACATTCATGGGTGAGAATACTCAATATTGCTAAGATGTCAATTTTCCCAAAGCGGATTTATAGATTCAGTGCAATTCCAATCAAAATCTAGAAGGCTTTTTTTTT
>NW_012109997.1:274894-290337 GCF_000951045.1 Mandrillus leucophaeus | reverse complement strand
CTTATGTTGTACATGTTTTGACTCTTTTATGTTTGCTACTTTGTATCTTTTGATCAACATCTCCCATTTCTTCCCCTTAATCTGTCCCTAATAACCCCCGTTTTACTTTTTATTTCTGTACATCTGACCTTTTATTTCTTTTAGATTCCACATATAAGTAAGATCATCCAGTATTTTTCTGTTTCTGGCTTATTTTACTTAGTACAATGTCTTCTAAATCCATCAATGTTGTGGCAAATGGCAGAATTTCCTTCTTTTTTAAGGTTGAATATTCCATTTTAAAAATACAAATATACATACATACATATATGCATGAGCATATGTATGTTTATGTTTATACATATAAAATGGATTATATTCCATATATAAATACATGTGTATAAAAATGCATATATAAGTGCATATATATTTATATATGTCTATTTATACATGTGTATATATGTCTATATTTATATATAACATATATTTTATATATAAATATATATTTTATTTTTTATATTTATATATTTTGTATTTTATATACATATATTTATATATAAAATACATGTTATTACAATATGTATTATATATTTATGTATAAATACATATATGTATGCATTTATACATATATGCATATATATGCATGCATATATGCATATGTATAAATTTATATATAAAACACATGTTATATTTAATATATATTTATAGAGTTTGTCATATATACATATATAGGAATATTTATATTTGTGTATATACATATATACATTTGTATGTATATACAAATATAAATATTAAATATGTATTTATATTTATATATAAATATACACATTTCCTTTTATAAATTTTTTCACAGTTTCTTTATTCACTTATCCTTTGATGAATATCTTGGCTACTGTGAGTAATACTGCAATGGTTATGAGAGTACAAACATCTCCTAGAGCTGCTGATGTCATTTCCTTTGGGTAAATATTCAGGAAAGAGATTGCTGGATCTTATGGTAGTTCTATTTTTAATTTTGAGGAACCTGCATACTTTTGACAATAATGGTTGCACCAATCTACATTTCCACCACCAATGTGCAGGGGCTCCATATTCTCTAACCCCTCGCTAGCACTTGTCTCTGGTCTTTTTGATAATAGCTATCCTAACATGTGTGAGGTGGTATCTCATGGAGGTTTTAATCTGGTTTTAATTTGCAAATACAAATTTGCAAATATTTTTTCCTAACTTGTAGGTTACCCCTTTTCATTTTGTTGATTTTTTTTTTCTGTGAGAAGTTACCATTTGTTTTGTTCTGTTATTTCATTTACAAAATTGTGACATAAGTTTGTGTCAAGGTGACATACTTCACCATAAACTTAGCAAGAATGTTTTCATTTGAAATACTTTTAAAATTTTTGTCAGGTACAGATGGTATAAGTAGAAGTATTTTAATTAAGCTAATGTTTCGTAAGTAAAAAGCAAAATAGTAATAACCCATCTGGAATTTCCTCCAGATTACTCTAGGAAATATACATAATGAGAGAAAATATTCAAAACTATATATTAACTCTTAGGTATTTCTACTGTGTGAGTTCTTTAGCAAGAGACTTGTTATTACTATGAAGAAACTGAATATTTCATTGTTGTTAAAGATGTAGTGCATAACTGGAAACTAGGGTCTGTGGACATACTACTTTGATTTGACTGATAGTTTTGCAATGTGAGAACTCCCATCTGAAAACTCAGTGCACATGAAGAGAAAGAATGTTTTATTTTCTAACACAGCATTGAAATATGTCAAGCACATGAACTGAGACTTGCTCAGCTGATATGTGTTCTGAGAATAAAAGAAACATAAATTGCTAAGGCTCAGGAACATGCCCATTCTATGAATAGAGATTGACTTTGCTGCCAAGGGAAGCAAGTTGCTTGGGCTTTAGGTGACACATTCCCACTTTTTACTTTACCAAGAAAAAGGTTTGCAAAGCAAACTACTTGAAATGTTTTCCCAAAGGTTTCCAATGAATATCAAACCCATCAAACATCACATTTATTTAGACACAGACTCTCTATGCCTCAGGAAACTCTTTCAGCTCTAATGTCATTGGAAGCACCTGTCATCTTCCTTCACCTTACTGTCAGGCTATCCATGCCTTTAAGGTAGGTCACCTTTCTTTGATATCCTGCTTCATTATGGGTTTGGAAGCTGAAGGTTTTTTTTTCCTAAGCTACACTTGGAATTTGGAGCCTTTTTGCTTGTCCTTATACACTCTGCCCAACATTTCCCACTATGTGGTCAAGCCGTTACTCTCATTTACATATTTATTCAACAAAATATTTATCTATTAAATATTTTACATTATATATTTCTCTATTATATATTTGTATATTTCTCTATACAAATATTTAAATATTATAAATTAATATTTTACTAAACCATTACTTTTTTAACTCCCACACTGAAGAATAGTGTTAAGGGTAAACAAGTGAAGGATGTAAACATGTGTTTTCCACTGAGTTAGATTGGGAGAGAAAAATACCAGGAAGAAGGAGAAGGGGTTTCTGCATAAAAAGAATAAAATCAAGGTCTAGAAATACTCTAAGAAATGGCTCTCATGGAGGTTTTCTCAAGACATAGGTAGAGACCCTGCTTTCTACTGTCCCAGACAATTTGAGCGTAACTCCTCTATGAGGAAAATAATATGTTGTTTCCATTAAAAGGGGGGAAAAAAAAAGAAAACAGATTTCCTAATTTTTTTTCCAGATGTTCCCTACCTGACTTACGAGAAAATGAGCTCCTTGGATTCAGTATGCAAGGTTGAGCACTGGCCAATATGTTTTTGTTTTATTATTCTAGAGACATTTCTTAAAGCCTGTCAAGGTTAATCAAGTATACCAGAGGCATCTATGGGGGTTGCAAAATCTAATTATTATTCCTTGTGGTTACCACACTAGTTTCCTCAACCCACTTTTAGAACTGCTTCTGAGACAATGAACAAGTTCCACAGCCATGTACATATGAATGGAGTTATTTTCTGACTCTTATTGGATTCTGAAGGGCAAAATGAGGAGAGGAAGAAACTACTTTGGTTTCAATGACTGATCAGAGCTGAGTTTTCCTTTATTCTAATTTAAGTTTTGTCAATAATGCAAAAGAAAATGGTTTAATAAGCACATCATAAATAATAAGCCGAGATGAAACAGGAATAATTTTGTTTTGAAGGAGTGAGAGATGGAAAGAGAATCATTACCACCTTCTTTATCTTGAGAGCATGCATAGAAATTCACCTTGATTCAAATCATCTTTCTCCTGAGAAGAATGGGTAGGGAGTCATCATTAAGTTTGTAGTTATAGACAAAGCAGTATAGGAGATAATTTTATAATATAACCTTCTCCTCTGACCTAGTTAAAAAATATATAGGCCAATGAGGTTCCTGTAATAAAATAATCCTGAAAAAAGATAAGATAGGCTACTGACTTTGTCTTAAAAAGAGGGTTGAAGAATTTGACGGTGAGAAATGATTACTTAACAAGATGAGGCTGATGCTTCAGTCTCCATAGAATAATGTGTGTGTGTGGTATGTGTGTGTGTATGTTTTCTAATAATGGCTCAAAGTGAAGGGCACAACTGAAAACCAACTTATAACTTCATACCGCAAATAAGACTTAAGAAGGGACCTGGGCCACTAAAATCACCTTGCTATAGTTGTTTAAATGAAAAATAGAATCATGTGAGAATCTGTATCAACAGCAGCAACTGTGAGGTCTCAGGTTACATTCTGAGGGAGACATACCAAACTTCTGTAGTTAACATGTAACAGACATTATTGGTTGGTTATCCCAAAGCCATTTCTGACTCCTTTATCCCTTGCAGCCTTCCCATCTTATAGGCTGTAAAGTTAGGTCTCTTTCCTCCTTCACTGCAGACGGGGGCATACAATCTAATTTTGGACACTGATATGTGAAAGTAAATCTAATAGGGCAAGTTCCTGAAAAAGATAGCTTCTAGATGGAATAGTAAGGTACAAGAAGAGAGCTGGCTGCCTTCCTCTTGCCAATGCCCGCCTTCCCATTCTTATATTTGTACACGATGCTTCTCTGGAGCTTACAACGTCATTGTATCACTTGGAAAAGGGAGGTGGTAACATGCATGTGGGTGAAAAAATCCATATCCTAAGAAAAACTCAGAATAGAAAGAAAGCTTGTGACCTTTGTTGAACCTACGGCTCAGTTTTAAATGAAAATAAATGTTCCTATGGTATAAGCAGTTGTTATTTGGATATTGACACTCAGAGTCAAAAGCACTTTTTACTGATAAAGTACATGGGTGTTCAAGGCCTGAAATACTATATATAAACATAAAATTATTTTAAATTTGGGAAGTGGATAATTTGTATTTCCTGTACCTTCTCAAAGCCCTTTCACACAAATAATTTTATCTGGTTACTATATTAATCCTCAGAAGTACACAGGGGTAGCGTTCTGATTACAGTGTTATAAGAAAGTGAAAAGCAAAAGTAAAGAGACTTTGTCTAGAGCAACAAAACCTGTATATAGTAGAGACGAGATATAAACTAAGATCTCTGACTCCTTAACTAAGAGCCTCTTTTGGATCATATATCAAGTTAAAAGTAATAATAAAATGGCCTTCCATCAAAGGAACTGGATGACGAATGATGCTGATTTTGTCTTTTCTTTCAAACTATGGATCAGCAATATTCCAAAGTAAACCTTTTTGAAACCTAGGCTTTCTCCTTGTTCTTCATAGAAAGGAATGTGTGCAGTTACTCCCCGAGAACTGCCTTGCTACGACAACAATTTACATCCTGACTGCATTAAATGTGTTAACCGTGGTTAGAAATCTAAAACTGAACAGTTAATAAAAGGAGCCAGAGAATGTTGTAGCTGAACCATTATAGCTCTAGTTTTCCTGTTTCTTTCAATTCAGACCCAAGCACAGAGTCACACTCCCTTCTAGGATATGTGGTATGCAAAGAAAAAGAGTAAAACATCCAGTTTTAAAGCTACTCTGCTGAAATGCAGCAAATGAATAGTTTGTACTTCAGTCTAATCATGTAAATCCTTAGACGGGCTAATCAGTCTTTATAGAATTCTGCTTATCACTATACAGATGGAAGAATCAAGTATAGTGTTTCTTCAAATGTCTTTTAAAAATAACTAAAATTCAATTGTTCATCTCTTAACCTGGTAATCCAGTTCATTTGAGATTATCCTTTTATAATGGAGAAAAGAGTATTAAATGTGAAATTCAAGCCACATCCTATTTATTGTAAATAAAGTTTTATTGGAACACAGCTCTGCCTATTTAGGTATTGTCTGTGGCTAATACTTTCTACTACATCAGGCTAATTGACTAGTTGACACAGAAAACCAGTGACCTACAAAGCTGTTTATTATCTGGACCTTTCAAGAAAAGGTTTTTTGACCTCTGTCTTAGGAAATAAGAAGTGAGGGCTTTAAGCTGGAAAGCGTTATAATAGGAATCATGATGTGGTGGACACCCAGTGTGGATTGATAGACATTGGAGACTCGAAAGGGTGGGAGGGTGGGGATGAGAAATTACTTAATGGGTTCAATATACATTATTTAGGGGATGGATACACTTGAAGCCCAGATTTCACCATAACACAATATATCAATGTAACAAAACTGCATTTGTACCCATTAAATTTATACAAAAAATACACTCTAGAATCATATTAAATCATTCCCTAGTCAGCTCAGTTTTTATTAGGTTTTTTTTCACACGTGTGTGTGTAGATGTATATATTTTTGTGTTGCTGTACTGACACTCTCTCCAGGAAGACAGTAGCAATTAAATTGAATTAGAGGACACCCAGCTGGTGTCTACTGCAGAACTGCTTGGTTGGTGCATGGGGAGAAAACTCCACACGTTTGGTTTCAGAAATGTTGTGTTAAGTGGTCTGTGAGAGTAGGAAAAACATGTTGGCTTTTTTTTTTATCTAGAACAATTTTAAAAGGGGAATTTTACCCTGCACAGTATGTTTTATTTATCTTTTCTTTTCAGCCATAGTTCCCTGGTCCTGGTAGATCTCAATATAAACAAAGCAGTTGCTACCAGTGACTAAATGGGTGATGCCATGGGATACATTTAAAATTCATCAAGAATTAGGATTTGATGTGAGATGTTTCTGATTAAAACATGCATATACCATATGGCTTCTCACATAGTTTAGTTAGTTATCTATGTCATGACTTGGAATTGGTTGGCTTTCCAATCTTCTTTTCATCTGCTTTTGGAGAAACTAGATAAAAACAGTATATTTGGAGAGTAATTTAATTGCGGAGGTGGGCCAAACACAGCTTAATAATGCATAATGTCTGCTAGAAAGTGATCTGGAATCATCACACCAATTTCACTTATAAAATTCAAACTGGCAAGAGACTTTACAACACTAATGATAGCCAGTTGCCTAATTAGCTCTGCAACACAGTCTTTTCAATTTATTAAAGCAGAATGAGTCATAAGTTGTGAACCTGGGGCAGCAGATAGCTTCCTGTTAAAACTCTGGGTAGGGTTTAATGATATAAGTAGTCTAGTACATGAAAATTTCTTCTGCAAAATAAAACATGGAAGGGATATCTGGAAATTTCACTGTATTAAACAGATACATATCTGTATCTTTATCTAAAACAATGAACTCAATAATGTGAACATATTTTTAAAAACATACTAAAATATTAAAAATAATCTGTATGAAAGAGAGACAGAAAGAGAGAGAGAGAGGTCTCTGTCGCCCTGGCTGGAGTTCTGTAGCATGATCTTGGCTCACTGCAGCTTCAACCTCTCAGGCTTAGGCGATCCTCCCACCTCAGACTCCCAAATAGTTGAAACCAAGGTGCGCACCACCATACTCAGCTAATTTTTGTATTTTTAGTAGAGAAGGAGTTTTTCCATGTTGCACAGGCTGGTCTTGTACTCCTGACCTCAAGCTATCTCCCTGCCTCAGTCTCCCAAAGTGCTGGGGCTACAGGTGTGAGCCACCGCGCCTGGACACTTTTTTAACCTGGTTTTTGGTTTTAAAGGAGTTTATTATTTATTTACTTATTTTTGTTTAATATTTTACCGAAATTCTTTATTAGATTTATTTTTGGCTTTGAGAAATGAAAAAATATGAAATTTCTTTTAATAAAGAAATTACTAAGATTTTTAACATTACTTTATCTGATTTTCTATCTAGGTAATATTCAGTTTTAATTTAGAAGACAACCCAAATTATAAAAGACATGATTGTGTTTATTTTAAACCCTAATATGCAGACATTTATTTAGTACCCACAGGGATCTGCCTTGAAGAGGTAGGTGGAAACAGGGCCAGAGTCACTTCTACTTTTATTGATATTTTGTTGTGCTCTGAAAATTTGAAACTATTGAGAAAAAAGGGAAAGAGGCTGAGAGGGGAAAACAATAGTATGTTAGATGAATGTGATAACCACTACACCATAAAAACATACCCAAAACCAACAGTATGGATAGAGTGGAAGTTTCAAAACTAGCTGTTCTTGGAATAGGTAACACCATAATATGGCATATCAAGGGTACACTTTTAGAAATTTCCCAAAACTCTGGGCCACAAAACCAGGTTACCCAGTTGTTTGAATATTAGCAGCAAGAATATTGTGGTTGGCCGAGTCCAAAGACCTCTTTTCAACCTAGAGTGGCTGTAAGTCTTATGCACATGTAGATGTTAAACATCATATAGACAGTTGACTGTTCTTTGTGAATGATGGAGAAACACGTGGGTCTTTAACTGAGTTGTTGACTCAGGACTCTAAAGTAAGGTTATATTTATATATTTGCTTTTGTAGCCTATTAAAACGAATACTCTTGAAAATTGACAGGATTGCACAGCAGTTCCCACTGGTGGGAGCCTATTATCATTTCACCTAATTGTTCATTCGTAGGTTCTGTAAGTTAAGTCAACCTTAACTTATAGAAGAAAAATTTGTAAATGATTTTCTATATTTCATAACTATCTCAGCATCCCCATATATCTGATGATCAATAAACGAACTCTAGCAAGACAAAGAACTCTCAAAGAATCAGCAGATTCTTCCTGGTTGCCTAGGAGAACAAGATATTCTTAACAGAAGTGGGGTATCCAGTGGTTTTCCAATTGAATGCATCATACTACCTTGACTCTTCTCCCAGAAGGGCAGGTTTCCTTTTTAGAGAAACAAATAAATTACACATTTCTCACTAGATTGATCCCATGGAAATCTACTTCATTATTATTAAAGAACTCACAGGAACAACTGGTTTTGGCATATATATACACATACACTTTAAGTTCTGGGGTACATGTGCAGAATGTACAGTTTTGCTACATAGGTATATATTTTTAAACATCAATGGAAGAGTAGAATTATACCAGAATTTCAAGTAACTATACTACTCAGGAATTATTCTAATAACACTTCTGCTGTTTTACAGATTCAACTCTCAAGATGAAATTTTAAAACACATAAAAACAATTCTCTAGATGAGGATTTGAATTAACTATTGAAAAACATAAGTCATATTTACCTGGGTCATACCATACCTGCTAAGACAGTGATTGGACTGTGTTTGTTTAGAGAAGAAATACACAAACAGTGGTTTTTCTTTTATATACATTTTTTAGATTTCTAGAAACACATTACATGACATTTTTGAACTTTTCAACCTGTCTTTGTGGCAGATTGCTCAGTGGGAAATTGCAAGCTTTGAACTTCTGCAGACTTCTTTGTCAGTTACTGGTTTTGCAGTCTGAGGATAATTACCAAATCACTACAGGCCTTGCTTTCTCCATCTCTGAAATGGGGATTAAGTACCTAAATTATGGACTGCTGTGAAGAATAATTGAGATAAATATGTAAAGCTCTTACAGCACACTAGTTGTATAAAATTATGCAGTAATTTTACAAAATAACTTTGCTCTTGCATACATAATTTACAAAATAGTTTATTAAACAACACTTACTTCCATTCCTTTGGCATTGTTGGTTCTTTTTGTCATTGGTACCTCAGTAGAAATGTCCTCCATGCATAGCTTAGTTTTGCAAAACACACATACACACAAGCACACACACACGCACACGCGCACACACACACACAGAGTATCTTTTTTTTAAAGGTTAGGTATATTTTATAAAGCACAAAACAATTTTATTCCTGTTCATAAAAAAATCTATTTCATGCCTGTCATTATGCCTTTTACCATCATCTTTTAACAAAATTTACCTTAAGTATATCTTTGTTTTTTAGGTCAGTCCGCCTACACACATTTTCTATGCTTTCATACAGTGCCTTTCAAAGTTCCTTTATTTTTAGCAATCAAAACCCTTCCCCCCTTTTCAAGTAATCTATTACACAGAACCTCAAAATATAAAACTGATGTAAGTTGACCTTTATTAAAACTGAAATAATGAATCGACAATTTTCTTATTCACTTTTCCCTCTTCCCTGCCTGTCCACCTGTCCCCAGCAATCCCTGAGTCATTCTGGACAAACTGGGCATAGCAAAAGACAATTGAAAACTACCATTTTCATCAACCCATTTTGTGCGCTTCAGCTATGGTGTGCTTTCATAGTAATACAAACTGTACCCAACAGAGTAACATCATGTTGAGAAAATAAAATCACTAAATATCACTTTTCTTATTAGTGCACTCAAAGTGTCCACATTATCCACCCAAGTTCTTCACTGGATGCAACACGGCTCCAGACATCTCTCTGCTCTATTACTTGTCTGAGTAGTATCCTGGCTACCACATATACAATTTTAACTTCCTTTGCTAATCTTTACCATATTTCTGTAAAGCTGCTTCTCTAGTTTCTTATGGCCATTTTAAATATCAGTTCTACATTCTTCTGTAATATTGCCCTATGTACAGACTTTCTGCCTTTTCATGGCCATACCATGTTGAATTTGATGTGATGCTGCTGACCACTAAAACTAATGAAAAACATCAGGTTAATTTTTTTTTTTTTAAACAACTGTTGTTTTTGTGTGTTTTTGGTGTGCTTTAAATTTCACTGTGACAATCATGTGCAAATAACTCGAGACCCTCCTTTCTATCAGGCTAGGAATACAACTCTCATATGAGAGAAAACCTGCTTCCATTCTTCTCCTGCCCATTCACCTTACAACCATACAGTCTAGGAACTTGCTGTCTACCAAGTAAGAAGAAAAGCATTAGCATTCATACAGTGTTTGAAATGAAAACAAACACACATTGCCATCAATTTGCTCTATCATTTTTGATCACTAGAACGTCCTCCTTGGGAACCTTTAATTACAAATCTTGCATTTTGGAAAGTCATAAGGCGTTGCTGGTACTTCCAGTAGTGACAAATATAAAGTTGATTCAAATGAGCAAAATTTAGGTTTCTGTCTCTATACCTCATTAGCATTAGCAAGTTCCAGTCTCATAGCAACCCAGATCTGATGATGAACACCTGCCAGCCCAGATGGTTTGGGGAGAAAATTCCTAGCTAAATAGAATAAAGTTCTGTTGTTGGGCTGTCCAAGCCGTTATTTAACAGGGATGTTGCAAAAACTCTGAAAAGCTATTATTGTAGAATTTAAACAAAGAAACATCTCCAAAGTTGTCATATGCAATTTTCATCACTTCTAATATCTAATGTCCCAACAATTTTAGATTGTACAAATAATATATGGTTATTCTATCTTTAGACATACTACAAATGATATTGGATGTCCACTGGCATGAGCACAGCAGTGGAGCAAAATCAATAGCATCTGCACAATTATAAAACAAATGCTTGTATTTTCATATTTTCATATTTGCTTTTAAATAAATCCAGTCCTCTTCCTTCTCCTAATGAATTGGCTGATATACAAAAAACAAAATCTCCTGAATAAGATCTTAAGTAAATATTGAGTTGCTATTTCAGCCCACAGTGCTTTCTCCCTCATTTGAACTCTTAGAACCTTACCTTTGATGCTGTTTTGGTGGAGGAGGAAAGCAGGTATCAGGGGAGATGTGGCTGGATGTGAAGTCAAGAGTGCCGGGATATTGGTTACCCTTGCTCAGTGGCTATTTTTTGTGACCTGACTGAAACCATTAAACTAAGTTTTCCTGCCTGCAAAATAATTTTGTAGTAAATGACTACTTAGATTTTTTTTAGTGTCAAAACATATCATCATATATTTTTATATGTGCATAGTTTCTTTACACAAAAATGAACTCCTCAGGATGAAGACTGTGCTGTACATCTCTAACTTGTGGTGCAGAGCTTTGTACACAACAGATGCCTAAGGACTATCAGTTCTTTCTACCATTGCTTTCACATTCTTGGTGAAAATGATGAAGATCATGGATTTGGGTAGATAATTTTCTGTTTTCTAGCTCTGTGATCTTGGGCAAATTACTTGAGTGTACTGAGTCTCTATTTCTTCATTTGTATTTACTTCATAGGGTTGATAAGAGTGCTAGAGAATTAGCACCTACAGCTTACATTTTGAAAACATGATTTCCTGTGCCTCCCTGCCCTGGGTTGGTACCACAGAACTTTGCAAAGAGTCAACACTGAGGTCAATTCACTGTAATAATTAAGAAAGCCAGAAGATCAAGGTTCAAATCTGGCGTTGCCACTTCCCAGCTGTGTGACTTTGTGCAAGTTTGTTAATCCTTCTGTTTCTCAGTTTCGTCACTATCAATGGAGGCAATGGTAATATTCACTTCATAGGATTCTTATGAAAAATAAATGAATACTTATGAATTACTTAAAGAGTACCTGACACACACCAAGTACTACTTAAGTTTAGGTGTTTTAACTTTACAAATATTTATTATTCAGGTTTACAAGAAAAATGCTATATATTTATATTATATTATATTATATTGTAAGGCAGAACTCCTTTCTCTTTGGGAGACCTCAGCCTTTTCTTGTGAAAGTTTTCAACCGATTGGATGAAGCCCACCCACAGTTTGGACGGTGACCTGCTTTCTTTAAAGTCTACTGATTTACATGATGGTTGATCATATGTAAAAAATACCTTTAAAATTTCTTTACTTGATACTGAGTATGTTCAAGATGAACATAATTATTCTTAAATTTGGTGAATTGTATATGTACATTCTACAAAATAACAGATTAATACATGCTGTTTAAACAAATTATAATTTACCAATTTTAATTATATGCTCATATTGTAAAATAATGCAAATAAATTTCTTCTTTACTTTCTGCTTATGTGCTTCTTATCTTTTAAATCTCTATATTGCGTATTTGTTTATAAACTAACAGTCTAACCTTTTTAATGCCATTAGACTCTGCCATATTTGTTTACTTTGATGATAAAAAAAATTTATAGTCTCTATGTGCTTTTTAATTTGTTTAGCTCCCAGAATTTTACAAATTATCTCAGTTAAGGAGGGAGAAGTGAGCAGGTCGTTCAACACTACAGTCTTATAGCTAGAGGACTATGTCTTAGTAATATTATTGAATGTATTTTTTCTCATAGTTGATATGTGTCATTTTTTTTCTGTAGGTTTCAAATAAAACAAAACCAAACAAAAAAACAAACTTTAGTAGACCAAGTGTTATACATATTTTTTAGGGTGAAAAATCATAATTTACACGAAGTAGGGATATAAAAAGGAAATATTCAGTAATTAAAATCAGTATTCGATTCGTTCTTCTAAAGCAGAGTGTTTCCGGTGAATTCCAGACTAGTAACTTTTTCCAATAAAACAACACTAAACAATGATCTTTCTGGTAAATATCCCACTGATAGCCTTTACCCATATAAATATTGTGGAATATAAAGTTAGATGACAATGTAATTGATACATGAAGAGTCAATGAAAAACATGCTCTACCAGAGGCCTATTGGATCCGCAATGAGAGCAGCTAAGCCATGTTTTTAATAGTAAACTATAAATATGGAAATGAGGCTAATGGGGAAGAGGTTTGCTTTAAAACTACAGTTGTGATCATTTTTTTTCTTGAGGTGGAGTCTTGCTCTGTTGCCCAGGCTGGAGCGTAGTGGCATGATCTTGGCTCGCTATAACCTCTGCCTCTCTGGTTCAAGCGATTCTCTTGCCTCAGCCTCCCCAATAGCTGGGGTTACGGGAACGTGCCACCATGCCCAGCTAATTATTTTTTATTTTTTATTTTTAGTAGAGGAGGGCTTTCGTCATGTTGGCCAGGCTGGTCTTAAACTCCTGACCTCAAGTGATCTGCCAGCTTCGGCCTCCCAAAGTGCTGGGATTACAGGCGTGAGTCACTGCATCTGGCCACAATCAGTCATGGTAATTCTTTAGTTATAGCTACCTTTTACAAATAAATGGAACAAATGTTTTCAAGCTTTTAATTTGCTTCATGTTTCAAATGTTAATGAGTATTACGATTCCACCTGTTGGTAAAAGTACTATCAGGCTGCTTTGTTAATATTCTACTTGCATCAGTCAAGGTTCTCCAGAAAAGCAGAATCAATAGGATGCAACCAATAGGATGTATGTATGTGTTTATGTGTTTTATGGAATTAGCTTATGAGACTGTGGGGGTTGGCAAGTCTGAAATTTGAAGGGCAGGACTGCAGGCTAGGAATTCCAGTGGGAGTTGATGTTGCAGTCTTGAGTCTGAAAGCAGTCTAGAGGCAGAACTCCTTTCTCTTTGGGAGACTCAGCCTTTTCTTGTGAAAGTTTTCAACTAATTGGATGAAGCCCACCCACATTATGGACGGTGATTTGCTTTCTTTAAAGTCTACTGATTTACATGATTGTTGATCACATCTAAGAAATACCTTCACAGCAACTTCTACACTGGTATTTGAGCTTAGCCTAGCCAAACTGACATATAAAATTAGCAATCCCACTTCCCCACCCACTTTTCTACATAGCACCATTCAGAGATCTTAATCCATAGATCTCTGATTTCACTCTTGCTACTGTTTCTTCATTGCTCCTACAGAATTGACTTGCATATAACTATTTTTTTCTCTTTCATAACCAATTGTCTTCCTCTATCTTCATTACAGTTTATATTTTTTTCTGAAACTCTTTCTCACTTCTAATATCTTCCTCCTTTTAAGCCCTGTCTCTCAGTTTCTGTTGATACCTATTTCTCTTCCTCTTAATTTTTTTCTTTCCACTTCTGAATGCCACTCTCATCCATCTCTATTCGTGTGAAGCTTTAACTGCCCCCTTTCTCCTTTCCCATATCTATCTAAGATGCCTACAATTTGGCAAATTCCTTCAAGCTTCTTCCCTCTTATTCACTTGAAATTTCTCATTTAGTACAACTTTGAGCTAATAAGTTTCCCTTCAAACCTGTGTGCTTAACACATTTCTGTATTAGTTGAAGCACTTTACACCCTATTTCTTATTATTTGTCTCTGCTGCTGTATACAGGCACTAGCTCTTCATCTTAGTTAACACCAACATTAGGGTCTCCTCCTCCCTATTTCCTCAGCCTCAGCTTCTCTGTGTTCCTGGCAGGGTCTTCCTTTTTCCTTGAAAGTTAATCTTACTACACTGATGTTATCATCAATTTACTCTAACTGGATTTCAGCACTCTGATTTGCTTCTTTTTCTTCTTTCTCACTTTCCTATTTCCTCAATGTTAAAAACACAGCACTGTTCTCTACTGTACTTATGACCAGGTGAAACCATATTTAGTTTTTTTCCTTTTCCCATTTTCTCTAAAATTTAATAATGCTTTTTATCCAGCCTTTCAAAAATATTTTTCATTTCTGATATTCTGATCCTCAGCTCCCTGGGTATTCACTTTGCAATCTTCTCATGCTGGTCCATCCACGGTCCTGCTGCCAAATATGATTTTTTAAAGTGATGCATTAAATCATCTTACTCTTCTTCATATGTTCTCAAATCTTTTGGAAACACAATTTTTAAGAAATGAATTTTCTCTGGGCATAACCCCTGTTCATATATTATCTATGAGTATTCTGATCAATGATTAATAACTGAAGGATTTCTATTCTTCCTATCTATAAGTTTACCTTTTTTTAAAAAATTTTTCTTCACTGATGTAACTTCTTTGTCATCTAAATTACTTCATTCACACCCATTTTAAGAACTCTCACATTTCCTTTGTCATTTTTTTTATCCTGTTGAGGTTTTGAAGTTGGTCTTCTGCACCTATCTGGCCTAATTATCAGTCATGTAAAAGAAAAGTATCAAGTATAAAAATTAAGAATCTGAAAATAGATATGCTATATAGTTCATAGTTTAGAGTTTTCATAAAAAAGTAGAAGCGAATTGAGATGTAAAATCACATCACCGTGTATTTCTACAATGTGTTCTCCAAAAATACATACATCATTAATGTTATCAAAAGCCACCATCATGTTTAATAAAGGAGCACTGAAAGTGTTGTAAATCCAGACAAAAGTGTCGCCAATATTGTTCTACGTTGTCCTTAAGATGCCAGATTGAATAATTAGACAAGAAAAGGAAATAAAGCACCA